>NW_027094232.1:0-173829 GCF_029207755.1 Chamaea fasciata | reverse complement strand
CCCTGGCTGTCACCTAGGTGTCCCTTGGGGTGCGCTGGTGTCCCTGGGGGTGCCCTGCCTGTCCCCTAGGTGTCCCTGGGGGTGCCCTGGCTGTCCCTGGAGTGCCCTGGCTGTCCCCTAGGTGTCCCTGGGGGTGCCCTGGCTGTCCCCTAGGTGTCCCTGAGGATGCCCTGGCTGTCTCTGGAGTGCCCTGGCTGTCCCCTAGGTGTCCCTGGGGGTGCCCTTCCTCTCCCCTATGTGTCCCTGGGGGTGCCCTGGCTCTCCCCTAGGTGTCCCTGGGGGTGCCCTGGGTGTCCCTGGGGGTGCCCTGGCTGTCCCCGTAGGTGTCCCTGGGGGTGCCCTGGGTGTCCCTGGGGGTGCCCTGGAGGTCCCCTTGGTGTCCCTGGGGGTGCCCTGGCTGTCCCTGGGGTGCCCTGGCTGTCCCCAAGGTGTCCCTGGGTGTGCCTTGCCTGTCCTCTCGGTGTCCCTGGGGGTGCCCTGGCTGTCCTCTCGGTGTCCCTGGGGGTGCCCTGGCTGTCCCTAGGGTGCCTTGGCTGTCCCCTAGGTGTCCCGGGGGGGGCCCTGGGTGTCCCTGGGCGTGCACAGGGTTTCCCTGGGGTTCCCTGGCTGTCCCCTAGGTGTCCCTGGGGGGGCCCTGGTGTCCCTGGGGTTCCCTGGCTGGTCCCCTAGGTGTCCTTGCCTCGCTCGTATCCTCGACTCCGCCTGCGGCGCCATGGTGGACACCCCTCCCAGTCTGGACATTGTGGCCTCACCCCCTCCCCTGGGGCCATCCGACCCATCCCAGTATAGACCAGTAAGGCACCGAGTGGCCACCATGGACTCCCACACGCCTGCCAGTTCATCCCAGTTCATCCCAGTCCACTCTTCGTCCATCCCAGGTTTCTCTGGTCACCCTCCCAGTGCTCTCAGTCCATCCCAGTCCCGCAGGTGTTGGTGCTTGGGGCTTGATGAGCTGGTGCCTGTCCGCAACGTGGAGCGGCTCAAACGGGACCTCAGGGTGAGGGGGGCGCGGATTTGGGGGGATCCTGGGGGTCCTGAGTTGTCGTGGAGAGGGTTTTTGGGTTGTGGGGGGTCTGGGGGGCGTCCTGGGGGCTGCTTTGGGTGCTTTGGGGGGTATTCGGGAGGTTTGGCGGCCCATTTGAGGCATCAAAGAACCTGAGGAGGGTTTTGATAGCTCCTGGAGGTGGAGGCGGCCGTGGGGGTGAGCTGGCTGTCCCAGGGAGTTCCTGGCTGTCCCTCGATGTCCCTGGGGTGCCCTGGCTGTCACTTAGGTGTCCCTCGGGGTGCCCTGGCTGTCCCTAGGGTACCCTAGCTGTCCCCTAGGTGTCCCTGGGGTGACCTGACTGTCCCTAGGTGTCCCTGGGGGTACCCTGGCTGTCCCTGGAGGTGCCCTGCCTGTCCCCTAGGTGTCCCTGGGGGTGTCCTGCCTTGCCCTAGGTGTCCCTGGGGTGCCCTGGCTGTCCCCTCCGTGTCCCTGGGGTGCCCTGGGTGTCCCTGGGGTGCCCTGGCTGACCCCAAGGTGTCCCTTGGGGTGCCCAGAGTGTCCCTAGGAGGTCCCTGGCTGTCCCCTAGGGGTCTCTGGGGGTGCCCTGGCTGTCCCGTCAGTGTCACTGGGGGTGCCCTGCCTGTCCCTTAGGTGTCCCTGGGGGTGCCCTGGCTGTCCCTAGGGTGCCCTGGCTGTGCCCTCGGTGTCCCTGGGGGTGCCCTGGGAGTCCCTGGGGTGCCCTGGCTGTCCCTAGGGTGCTCTGGCTGTCCCCTCGGTGTCCCTGGGGTGCCCTGGGAGTCCCTGGGGTGCCCTGGCTGTCCCCTAGGTGTCCCTGGGGGGCCCTGGCTGTCCCCTAGGTGTCCCTGGGGGTGCCCTGCCTGTCCCTAGGGTGCCCTGGCTGTCCCCTACGTGTCCCTGGGGTGCCCTGGGTGTCCCTGGGGGTGCCCTGGAGGTCCCCTAGGTGTCCCTGGGGGTGCCCTGGGTGTCCCTGGTGTGCCCTGGCTGTCCCCTAGGTGTCCCTGTGGGTGCCCAAAGTGTCCCTGGGAGTGCCCTGGCTGTCCCCTAGGGGTCTCTGGGGGTGCCCTGGCTGTCCCGTCAGTGTCCCTGGGGGTGCCCTGCCTGTCCCCTAGGTGTCCCTGGAGGTCCCCTTGGTGTCCCTGGGGGTGCCCAGGGTGTTCCTTAGGTGTCCTGGGGGTGCCCTGGCTGTCCCTGGGGTGCTCTGGATGTCCCCTTGGTGTCCCTGGGGGTGCCCTGGCTGTCCCGAGGGTACCCTGGCTGTGCCCTAGGGGTCCCTGGGGTGCCCTGCCTGTCCCCATGGTGTCCCTGTGGGTGCCCAGAGTGTCCCTGGGAGTGCCCTGGCTGTCACCTAGGGGTCTCTGGGGGTGCCCTTCCTTGACCCTAGCTGTCCCTGGGGGTGCCCTGGGTGTCCCTGGGGGTGCCCTGGCTGTCCCCTAGGTGTCCCTGGGGGTGCCCTGGGTGTCCCTGGAGTGCCCTGGCTGTCCCCTAAATGTCCCTGGGGGTGCCCTGGGTGTCCCTGGAGTGCCCTGGCTGTCCCCTAAATGTCCCTGGGGGTGCCCTGGCTGTCCCCTAGGTGTCCCTGGGGGTGCCCTGGCTTTCCCCTCGGTGTCCCTGGGGGTACCCTGCCTGTCCCCTAGGTGTCCCTGGGGGTGCCCTGGGTGTCCCTGGGGTGCCCTGGGGGTGCCCTGCCTGTCCTCTAGGTGTCCCTGGGGGTGCCCTGGCTGTCTCCTAGGTTTCCCTGGGGGTGACCTGGGTGTCCCTGGAGTGCCCTGGCTGTCCCCTAAATGTCCCTGGGGGTGCCCTGGCTTTCCCCTCGGTGTCCCTGGGGGTGCCCTGCCTGTCCCCTAGGTGTCCCTGGGGGTGCCCTGCCTGTCACCTAGGTGTCGTTGGGGGTGCCCTGGGTTTCCCTGGGGGTGCCCTGCCTGTCCCCTAGGTGTCCCTGGGGGTACCCTGAGTGTCCCTGGGGTGCCCTGGCTGTCCCCATGGTGTCCCTGTGGGTGCCCAGAGTGTCCCTGGGAGTGCCCTGGCTGTCACCTAGGGGTCTCTGGGGGTGCCCTTCCTGGACCCTAGCTGTCCCTGGGGGTGCCCTGGGTGTCCCTGGGGGTGCCCCTGGCTGTCCCCTAGGTGTCCCTGGGGGTGCCCTGGGTGTCCCTGGAGTGCCCTGGCTGTCCCCTAAATGTCCCTGGAGGTGCCCTGGGTGTCCCTGGAGTGCCCCTGGCTGTCCCCTAAATGTCCCTGGGGGTGCCCTGGCTGTCCCCTAGGTGTCCCTGGGGGTGCCCTGGCTTTCCCCTCGGTGTCCCTGGGGGTGCCCTGCCTGTCCCCTAGGTGTCCCTGGGGGTGCCCTGGGTGTCCCTGGGGTGCCCTGGCTGTCCCCTAGGTGTCCCAGGGGGTGCCCTGGAGGTCCCCTTGGTGTCCCTGGGAATGCCCTGGCTGTCCCTGGGGTGCCCTGGGGGTCCCCTAGGTGTCCCTGGGTGTGCCCTGGGTATCCCTGGGGGTGCCCTGGCTTTCCCCTAGGTGTCCCTTGAGGTGCGCTGGTGTCCCTGGGGGTGCCCTGCCTGTCCCCTAGGTGTCCCTGGGGGTGCCCTGGCTGTCCCTGGAGTGCCCTGGCTGTCCCCTAGGTGTCCCTGGGGGTGCCCTGGCTGTCCCCTAGGTGTCCCTGGGGGTGCCCTGGCTGTCCCCTCCGTGTCCCTGGGGGTGCCTTCCTCTCCCCTATGTGTCCCTGGGGGTGCCCTGGCTGTCCCCTAGGTGTCCCTGGGGGTGCCCTGGGTGTCCCTGGGGGTGCCCTGGCTGTCCCCTAGGTGTCCCTGGGGGTGCCCTGGGTGTCCCTGGGGGTGCCCTCGCTGTCCCTGGGGTGCCCTGGCTGTCCCCTAGGTGGCCCTGGGGGTGCCCTGGGTGTCCCTGGGGGTGCCCTGGAGGTCCCCTTGGTGTCCCTGGGGGTGCCCTGGCTGTCCCTGGGGTGCCCTGGCTGTCCCCAAGGTGTCCCTGGGGGTGCCTTGCCTGTCCTCTCGGTGTCCCTGGGGGTGCCCTGGCTGTGCCCTCGGTGTCCCTGGGGGTGCCCTGGCTGTCCCTAGGGTGCCTTGGGCTGTCCCCTAGGTGTCCCGGGGGGGGCCCTGGGTGTCCCTGGGTTGCCCTGGCTGTCCCCTAGGTGTCCCTGGGGGGGCCCTGGTGTCCCTGGGTTGCCCTGGCTGTCCCCTAGGTGTCCTTGCCTCGCTTGTATCCTCGACTCCGCCTGCGGCGCCATGGTGACACCCCTCCCAGTCTGGACCATTGTGGCCTCACCCCCTCCCCTGGGGCCATCCGACCCATCCCAGTAGAGACCAGTAAGGCACCGAGTGGCCACCATGGACTCCCACACGCCTGCCAGTTCATCCCAGTTCATCCCAGTCCACTCTTCGTCCATCCCAGGTTTCTCTGGTCACCCTCCCAGTGCTCTCAGTCCATCCCAGTCCCGCAGGTGTTGGTGCTTGGGGCTTGATGAGCTGGTGCCTGTCCGCAACGTGGAGCGGCTCAAACGGGACCTCAGGGTGAGGGGGGCGCGGATTTGGGGGGATCCTGGGGGTCCTGAGTTGTCGTGGAGAGGGTTTTTGGGTTGTGGGGGGTCTGGGGGGCGTCCTGGGGGCTGCTTTGGGTGCTTTGGGGGGTATTCGGGAGGTTTGGGCGGCCCATTTGAGGCATCAAAGAACCTGAGGAGGGTTTTGAGCGCTCCTGGAGGTGGAGGCGGCCGTGGGGGTGAGCTGGCTGTCCCAGGGGGTTCCTGGCTGTGCCCTCGATGTCCCTGGGGTGCCCTGGCTGTCACTTAGGTGTCCCTCGGGGTGCCCTGGCTGTCCCTAGGGTACCCTAGCTGTCCCCTAGGTGTCCCTGGGGTGCCCTGACTGTCCCTAGGTGTCCCTGGGGGTGCCCTGGCTGTCCCCTCCGTGTCCCTGGGGTGCCCTGGGTGTCCCTGGGGTGCCCTGGCTGACCCCAAGGTGTCCCTTGGGGTGCCCAGAGTGTCCCTAGGAGGTCCCTGGCTGTCCCCTAGGGGTCTCTGGGGGTGCCCTGGCTGTCCCTTAGGTGTCCCTGGGGGTGCCCTGGCTGTCCCTAGGGTGCCATGGCTGTCCCTAGGGTGCCCTGGCTGTCCCCTCGGTGTCCCTGGGGGTGCCCTGGGAGTCCCTGGGGTGCCCTGGCTGTCCCCTAGGTGTCCCTGGGGGGGCCCTGGCTGTCCCCTAGGTGTCCCTGGGGGTGCCCTGCCTGTCCCTAGGGTGCCCTGGCTGTCCCCTACGTGTCCCTGGGGGTGCCCTGGCTGTCCCCTAGGTGTCCCTGGGTGTGCCCTGGGTGTCCCTGGGGTGCCCTGGCTTTCCCCTAGGTGTCCCTGGGGGTGCCCTGGCTGTCCCTGGAGTGCCATGGCTGTTCCGTCAGTGTCCCTGGGGGTGCCCTGATTGTCCCTGGGGTGCCCAGGGGGTGCCCTGGCTGTCCCCTCGGTGTCCCTGGGGTTGCCCATGGTGTCCCTGGGAGTGCCCTGGCTGTCCCCTAGGTGTCCCTGGGGGTGCCCTGGCTGTCCCCTTCGTGTCTTGGGGGTGCCCTCGCTGTCCCTGGTGTGCCCTGGCTGTCCCGTTGGTGGCCCTGGGGGTGCCCTGGGTGTCCCTGGGGGTGCCCTGGAGGTCCCCTTGGTGTCCCTGGGGGTGCCCTGGCTGTCCCTGGGGTGCCCTGGCTGTCCCCTAGGTGTCCCTGGGTGTGCCCTGGGTGTCCGTGGGGGTGCCCTGCCTGTCCCCTTGGTGTCCCAGGGGGTGCCCTGGGTGTCCCTGGGGTGCCCTGGCTGTCCCCTAGGTGTCCCTGGGGGTGCCCTGGCTGTCCCCTCGGTGTCCCTGGGGGTGCCCTGGCTGTCCCCTAAATGTCCCTGGGGGGGCCCTGGCTGTCCCCTAGGTGTCCCTGGGGGTGACCTGGGTGTCCCTGGAGTGCCCTGGCTGTCCCCTAAATGTCCCTGGGGGTGCCCTGGCTTTCCCCTCGGTGTCCCTGGGGGTGCCCAACCTGTCCCCTAGGTGTCCCTGGGGGTGCCCTGGCTGTCCCCTCGGTGTCCCTGGGGGTGCCCTGCCTGTCCCCTAAGTGTCCCTGGGGGTGCCCTGGCTTTCCCCTCGGTGTCCCTGGGGGTGCCCTGCCTCTCCCCTAGGTGTCCCTAAAGGTGCCCTGGCTGTCCCCTAGGTGTCCCTGGGGGTGACCTGGGTGTCCCTGGAGTGCCCTGGCTGTCCCCTAAATGTCCCTGGGGGTGCCCTGGCTTTCCCCTCGGTGTCCCTGGGGGTGCCCTGCCTGTCCCCTAAGTGTCCCTGGGGGTGCCCTCGCTGTCCCTGGGGTGCCCTGGCTGTCCCCTTGGTGGCCCTGGGGGTGCCCTGGGTGTCCCTGGGGGTGCCCTTGAGGTCCCCTAAGTGTCCCTGGGGGTGCCCTCGCTGTCCCTGGGGTGCCCTGGCTGTCCCCTAAATGTCCCTGGGGGTGCCCTGGCTGTCCCCTAGGTGTCCCTTGGGGTGTCCCGCCTTCCCCTAGGTGTCCCTGGGGGTGCCCTGGCTTTCCCCTCGGTGTCCCTGGGGGTGCCCTGGCTGTCTTTCTGGTGCCCTGGCTGTGCCCTAGGTGTCCCTGGGGGTGCCCTGGTTGTCCCTGGAGTGCCCTGGCTGTCCCCTAGTTGTCCCTGGGGGGGCCCTGGCTGTCCCCTAGGTGTCGCTGGGGGTGCCCAGCCTGTCCCCCAGGTGTACCTGGGGGTGCCCTGGTTGTCCTCTTGGTGTCCCTGGGGGTGCCCTGGCTGTCCCCTAGGTGTCCCTGGCGTTGCCCTGGCTGCCCCTAGGGTGCCCTGGCTGTGCCCTTGGTGTCCCTGGGGGTGCTCTGGCTGTCCCTCGGTGCCCTGGCTGTCCCCTAGGTGTCCCTGGGGGTGCCCTGGCTGTCTCAGGAGTGCCCTGGCTGTCCCCTAGGTGTCCCTGGGGGTGCCCTGGCTGTCCCCTAGGTGTCTCTGGGGGTGCCCTGGCTGTCCCTAGGGTGCCCTGGCTGTGCCCTCGGTGTCTCTGGGGGTGCCCTAGGTGTCCCTCGGGGTGACCTCGGTGTCCCTGGGGGTGCCCTGGCTTTCCCCTAGGTGTCCCTGGGGGGGCCCTGGCTGTCCCTGGGGTGCCCTGGCTGTCCCCTAGGTTGCTCTGGGGGTGCCCTGGGTGTCCCTGGTGTGCCCTGGCTGTCCCTTAGGTGTCCCTGTGGGTGCCCAAAGTGTCCCTGGGAGTGCCCTGGCTGTCCCCTAGGGGTCTCTGGGGGTGCCCTGGCTGTCCCGTCAGTGTCCCTGGGGGTGCCCTGCCTGTCCCCTAGGTCTCCCTGGAGATCCCCTTGGTGTCCCTGGTGGTGCCCAAGGTGTTCCTTAGGTGTCCCTGGGGGTGCCCTGGCTGTCCCTGGGGTGCTCTGGATGTCCCCTTGATGTCCCTGGGGGTGCCCTGGCTGTCCCTAGGGTGTCCTGGCTGTGCCCTAGGGGTCCCTGGGGGTGCCCTGGCTGTCCCTGGAGTGCCCTGGCTGTCCCCTAAATGTCCCTGGGGGTGCCCTGGGTGTCCCTGGAGTGCCCTGGCTGTCCCCTAAATTTCCCTGGGGTTGCCCTGGCTGTCCCCTCGGTGTCCATGGGGGTGCCCTGCCTTTCCCCTACGTGTCCCTGGGGGTGCCCTGGGTGTCCCTGGGGGGGCCCTGGCTGTCCCCTAAGTGTCCCTGGGGTGGCCCTGGCTGTCCCTGGGGTGCCCTGGCTGTCCCCAAGGTGTCCCTGGGGGGGCCCTGGCTGTCCCCTAGGTGTCCCTGGGGGTGCCCTCGCTGTCCCTGGGGTTCCCTGGCTGTCCCCTTGGTGGCCCTGGGGGTGCCCTGGGTGTCCCTGGGGGTGCCCTGGAGGTCCGCTTGGTGTCCCTGGGGGTGCCCTGGCTGTCCCTGGGGTGCCCTGGCTGTCCCCTAGGTGTCCCTGGGTGTGCCCTGGGTGTCCCTGGGGTGCCCTGGCTTTCCCCTAGGTGTCCCTGGGGGTGTCCTGGCTGTCCCTGGAGTGCCATGGCTGTCCCGTCGGTGTCCCTGGGGGTGCCCTGATTGTCCCTGGGGTGCCCAGGGGGTGCCCTGGCTGTCCCCTCGGTGTCCCTGGGGGTGCCCTGAGTGTCCCTGAGGTGCCCTGGCTGTCCCCTAGGTGTCCCTGGGGGTGCCCTGGCTGTCCCCTTCGTGTCTTGGGGGTGCCCTCGCTGTCCCTGGTGTGCCCTGGCTGTCCCCTTGGTGGCCCTGGGGGTGCCCTGGGTGTCCCTGGAGGTACCCTGGAGGTCCCCTTGGTGTCCTTGGGGGTGCCCTGGCTGTCCTTGAGGTGCTCTGGCTGTCCCCTTGGTGTCCCTGGGGGAGCCCTGGGTGTCCCTGGGGGTGCCCTGGCTGTCCCCTCGGTGTCCCTGGGGGTGCCCTGCCTGTCCCCTAGGTGTCCCTGGGGGTGCCCTGGCTTTCCCCTCGGTGTCCCTGGGGGTGCCCTGCCTGTCCCCTAGGTGTCCCTAAAGGTGCCCTGGCCATCCCCTAGGTGTCCCTGGGGGTGACCTGGGCGTCCCTGGAGTGCCCTGGCTGTCCCCTAAATGTCCCTGGGGGTGCCCTGGCTTTCCCCTCGGTGTCCCTGGGGGTGCCCTGCCTGTCCCCTAAGTGTCCCTGGGGGTGCCCTCGCTGTCCCTGGGGTGCCCTGGCTGTCCCCTTGGTGGCCCTGGGGGTGCCCTGGGTGTCCCTGGGGGTGCCCTGGAGGTCCCCTTGGTGTCCCTGGGGGTGCCCTGGCTGTCCCTGGAGTGCCATGGCCGTCCCGTCGGTGTCCCTGGGGGTGCCCTGATTGTCCCTGGGGTGCCCAGGGGGTGCCCTGACTGTCCCCTCGGTGTCCCTGGGGGTGCCCATGGTGTCCCTGGGAGTGCCCTGGCTGTCCCCTAGGTGTCCCTTGGGGTGCCCTGAGTGTCCCTGAGGTGCCCTGGCTGTCCCCTAGGTGTCCGTGGGGGTGCCCTGGCTGTCCCCTTCGTGTCTTGGGGGTGCCCTCGCTGTCCCTGGTGTGCCCTGGCTGTCCCCTTGGTGGCCCTGGGGGTGCCCTGGGTGTCCCTGGGGGTGCCCTGGTGGTCCCCTTGGTGTCCCTGGGGGTGCCCTGGCTGTCCCTGGGGTGCCCTGGCTGTCCCCTAGGTGTCCCTGGGTGTGCCCTGGGTGTCCCTGAGGGTGCCCTGGCTTTCCGCTAGGTGTCCCTGGGGGGGGCCCTGGCTGTCCCCTAGGTGTCCCTGGGGGTGCACTAGGTGTCCCTGGGGGTGCCCTGGCTGTCCCTGGAGTGCCCTGGCTTTCCCATAGGTGTCCTTGGGGGGGCCTTGGCTGTCCCCTAGGTGTCCCTGGGGGTGCCCTGCCTGTCCCCAAGGTGTCCCTGCGGGTGCCCTGGCTGTTCCCTAGGTGTCCCTGGGGGTGCCCTGCCTGTCCCCAAGGTGTCCCTGCGGGTGCCCTGGCTGTCCCCTAGGTGTCCCTGGGGGTGCCCTGCCTCTCCCCTAGGTGTCCCTGGGGGTGCCCTGGCTGTCCCCTAGGTGTCCCTAGGGGTGCCCTGGGTGTCCCTGGGGGTGCCCTGGCTGTCCCCTAGGTGTCCCTGGGGGTGCCCTGGGTGTCCCTGGGGGTGCCCTCGCTGTCCCTGGAATGCCCTGGCTGTCCCCAAGGTGTCCCTGGGGGTGCCCTGCCTGTCCTCTCGGTGTCCCTGGGGGTGCCCTGGCTTTCCCCTCGGTGTCCCTGGGGGTGACCTGGCTGTCCCTAGGGTGCCTTGGCTGTCCCCTAGGTGTCCCGGGGGGGGCCCTGGGTGTCCCTGGGCGTGCACAGGGTGTCCCTGGTGTTCCCTAGCTGTCCCCTAGGTGTCCCGGGGGGGGCCGTGGCTGTCCCCTAGGTGTCCCTGGGGGTGCGCTGGTGTCCCTCGGGGTGCCCTGGCTGTCCCCTAGGTGTCCCTGGGGGTGCCCTGGATGTCCCTGGAGTGCCCTGTCTTTCCCCTAGGTGTCCCTGGGCGTGCCCTGGCTGTCCCCTAGGTGTCCCTGGGGGTGCCCTGGCTGTCCCCTAGGTGTCCCTGGGGGTGCCCTGCCTCTCCCCTAGGTGTCCCTGGGGGTGCCCTGGCTGTCCCCTAGGTGTCCCTGGGGGTGCCCTGGGTGTCCCTGGGGGTGCCCTGGCTGTCCCCTAGGTGTCCCTGGGGGTGCCCTGGGTGTCCCTGGGGGTGCCCTCGCTGTCCCTGGGGTGCCCTGGCTGTCCCCTAGGTGGCCCCGGGGGGGTGCCCTTGGTGTCCCTGGGGGTGCCCTGGAGGTCCCCTAGGTGTCCCTGGGGGTGCATTAGGTGTCCCTGGTGGTGCCCTGGCTGTCCCCAAGGTGTCCCTGGGGGTGCCCTGCCTGTCCTCTCGGTGTCCCTGGGGGTGCCCTGGCTGTGCCCTCGGTGTCCCTGGGGGTGCCCTGGCTGTCCCTAGGGTGCCTTGGCTGTCCCCTAGGTGTCCCGGGGGGGGCCCTGGGTGTCCCTGGGCGTGCACAGGGTGTCCCTGGTGTTCCCTGGCTGTCCCCTAGGTGTCCCTCGGGGGGGCCGTGGCTGTCCCCTAGGTGTCCCTGAGGGTGCACAGGGTGTCCCTGGGGTTCCCTGGCTGTCCCCTAGGTGTCCCTGGGGGGGCCCTGGTGTCCCTGGGTTGCCCTGGCTGTGCCCTCGGTGTCTCTGGGGGTTCCCTGGCTGTCCCTAGGGTCCCTGGCTGTCCCCTCGGTGTCCCTGGGGGTGCCCTGGGTGTCCCTGGAGTGCCCTGGCTGTCCCCTAGGTGTCCCTGGGGGGGCCCTGGCTGTCCCCTAGGTGTCCCTGGGGGTGCCCTGCCTGTCCCTAGGGTGCCCTGGCTGTCCCCTACGTGTCCCTGGGGGTGCCCTGGTTGTCCCCTAGGTGTCCCTGGGCGTGCCCATGGTGTCCCTGGCGTTCCCTGGCTGTCCCGTAGGTGTCCCTGGGGGGGCCCTGGGTGTCCCTGGGGTGCCCGGGAGGTCCCCTACGTGTCCCTGGGGTACCCTGGGTGTCCCTGGGCTGCCCTGGGGTGCCCTGGCTTTCCCGTAGGTGTCCCTGGGCTGCCCTGGCTGTCCTTGGGGTGCCCTGGCTGTCCTTGGTGTCCCAGAGGGTGCCCTGGCTGTCCCTGGGCTGCCCTGGCTGTCCCTTCAGTGTCCCTGGGGGTGCCCTGGCTCTCCCCTAGGGGTCCCTGACGGTGCCCTGGGTGTCCCTGGCGTGCCCTGGCTGTCTCCTAGGTGTCCCTGGGGGTGCCCTGGCTGTCCCTAGGGTGCCCTGGCTGTCCCCTTGGTGTCCCTGGGGGTGCCCTGGCTGTCCCCTAGGTGTCCCTGGGGGTGCCCTGGCTTTCCCTGGGGTGCCCTGGCTGTCCCCTAGGTGTCCCTGGGGGTGCCCTGGGTGTCCCTGGGGTGCCCTGGCTGTCCCCTAGATGTCCCTGGAGGTCGCCTAGGTGTCCCTGGGGGTGCCCTCGCTGTCCCTGGGGTGCCCTGGCTGTCCCCTAGGTGTCCCTGGGGGTGCCCTGGTGTCCCTCGGGGTGCCCTGGCTGTCCCCTAGGTGTCCCTGGGGGTGCCGTGGGTGTGCCTGTGGTGCCCTGTCTGTCCTCTAGGTGTCCCTGGGGTTGCCCTGGGTGTCTCTGGGGTGCTCTGGATGTCCCCTTGGTGTCCCTGGGGGTGCCCTGGCTGTCCCCTTGGTGTCCCTAGGGTGCCCTGTCTGTGCCCTTGGTGTCCCTGGGGGTCCCCTTGGTGTCCCTGGGGGTGCCCTGGCTGTGCCCTAGGTGTCGCTGGGGGTGCCCTGGCTGTCCCTGGAGTGCCCTGGCTGTCCTTTTGGTGTCCCTGGGGGTGCCCTGGCTGTCCCTGGAGTGCCCTGGCTGTCCCCTTGGTGTCCAATGGGGTGCCCTGGCTGTCCCCTAGGTGTTCCTGGGGGTGCCCTGGCTGTCCCCTAGGTGTCCATGGGGGTGCCCTGAGTGTCCCTGGGCTGCCCTGGCTGTCCCCTAGCTGTCCCTGGGGGTGCCCTGGGTGTCCCTGGGGGTGCACAGGGTGTCACTGGGGTTCCCTGGCTGTCCCGTACGTGTCCCTAGGGGTGCCCTGGAGGTCCCCTAGGTGTCCCTGGGGCTGCCCTGGGTGTCCCTGGGGTGCCCTGGCTGTCCCCTAGGTGTCCCTGGGGGTGCCCTGGATGTCCCTGACGGGGCCCTGGCTGTCCCTGGGGGTGCCCTGGCTGTCCCCTAGGTGGCCCTGGGGGTGCCCTGGCTGTCCCCTAGGTGTCCCTGGGGGTGCCCTGGCTGTCCCTGGGGGAGCCCTGGCTGTCCCTGGGGGTGCCCTGGCTGTCACCTTCGTGTCCCTGGGGGTGCCCTGGCTGTCCCTGGGGGTGCCCTGGCTTTCCCCTCGGTGTCCCTGGGGCTGCCCTGCCTGTCCCCTAGGTGTCCCTGGGGATGCCCTGCCTGTCCCCTACGTGTCCCTGGGTGTGCCCAGTGTGTCCCTGGGGGTGCCCTGGCTGTCTCCTAGCTGTCCCTGGGGGTGCCCTGGCTGTCCCTGGGGTGCCATGGCTGTCCTCTACGTGGCCCTGGGGGTGCCCTGGGTGTCCCTGGGGGCGCCCTGCCTGTCCTCTAGTTGTCCATGGGGGTGCCCTGGCTGTCCCCTCGGTGTCCCTGGGGGTGCCCTTGCTGTCCCGTAGGTGTCCCTGGGGGTGCCCTGGGTGTCCCTGGGGTACCCTGGCTGTCCCCTAGGTGTCCCTGGGGGTGCCCTGGCTGTCCCCTTGATGTCCCTGGGGTGCCCTGGCTGTCCCCTAGGTGTCCCTGGGTGTGCCCTGGCTGTCCATCGGGTGCTCGGGCTGTCCCCTTGGTGTCCCTGGGGGTGCCCTGGCTGTCCCCTAGCTGTCCCTGGGGGTGCCCTGGCTGTCCCTGGGGTGCCCTGGGGGTGCCCTGCCTGTCCTCTAGGTGTCCCTTGGGGTGCCCTGGCTGTCCCCTAGGTGTCCCTCGGGGTGCCCTGGCTGTCCCCTAGGCGGCCCTTGGGGTGCCCTGGGTGTCCCTGGGGTGCCCTGGCTGTCCCCTTGGTGTCCCTTGGGGTGCCCTGGGTGTCCCTGCGGGTGCCCTGGCTGTCCCTAGGGTGCCCTGGCTGTGCCCTTGGTGTCCCTCGGGGTGCCCTGGCTGTCCCTAGGGTGCCCTGGCTGTCCCCTAGGTGTCCCTGGGGGTGCCCAGGGTGTCCCTGGGGTTGCCCTTGCTGTCCCGTAGGTGTCCCTGGGGGTGCCCTGGGCGTCCCTGGGGTGCCCTGGCTGTCCCCTAGGTGTCCCTGGGGGTGCCCTGGCTGTCCTTGGGGTGCTCTGCCTGTCCCCTGGGTGTCCCTGGGGTTCCCTGGCGGTGCCCTGGGTGTCCCTGGGGGTGCCCTGGGTGTCCCTGAAGTGCCATGGCGGTGCCCTGGATGTCCCTGGGGGTGCCCTGGGTGTCCATGGGGTGCCATGGCTGTCCCCTAGGTGTCCCTGGGGGTGCCCTGGATATCCCTGAGGTGCCCTGGCTGTCCCCAAGGTGTCCCTGTGGGTGCCCAGAGTGTCCATGGGAGTGCCCTGGCTGTCTTCTAGGGGTCACTGGGGGTGCCCTGGCTGTCCCTGGGGTGCCCTGGCTGTCCCCTCGGTGTCCCTGGGAGTGCCCAGGGTGTCCCTGGTGTGCCCTGGCTGTCCCCTACGTGTCCCTGGGGGTGCCCAGGGTGTCCCTGGGGGTGCCCTTGCTGTCCCGTAGGTGTCCCTGGGGGTGCCCTGGCTTTCCCTGGGGTGCTCTGGATGTCCCCTTGGTGTCCCTGGCGGTGCCCTGGCTGTCCCCTTGGTGTCCCTAGGGTGCCCTGTCTGTGCCCTTGGTGTCCCTGGGGGTGCCCTGGCTGTCCCTAGGGTGCCCTGGCTGTCCCCTCGGTGTCCCTGGGGGTGCCCTGCGTGTCCCCTAGGTGTCCTTGGGGGTGCCCTGGCTGTCCCTAGGGTGCCCTGGCTGTGCCCTCTGTGTCCCTGGGGGTGCCCTGGCTCTCCTTAGGGTGCCCTGGCTGTCCCCTAGGTGTCCCTGGGCGTGCCCTGGGTGTGCTTGGAGTGCCCTGGCTGTCTTCTAGGTGTCCCTGGGGGTGCCTTGGGTGTCCCTGGGGATGCCCTGGCTGTCCCCTAGGTGTCCCTGGGGATGCCCTGCCTGTCCCCTAGGTGTCCCTGGGGGTGCCCTGGCTGTGCCCTCGATGTCCCGGAGGGTGCCCTGGCTGTCCCTAGGGTGCCCTTTCTGTGCCCTTGGTGTCCCTGGGGGTGCCCTGCCTTTCCCCTAGGTGTCCCTGGGGGTGCCCTGGCTGTGCCCTCGATGTCCCGGAGGGTGCCCTGGCTATCCCTAGGGTGCCCTTTCTGTGCCCTTGGTGTCCCTGGGGGTGCCCTGCCTGTCCCCTAGGTGTCCCTGGGGGTGCCCGGCGTGTCCCTGGGGTGCCCTGGCTGTCCCCTAGGTGTCCCTGGGGTGCCCTAGGTGTCCCTGGGGGTGCCCTGGCTGTCCCTAGGGTGCCCTGGCTGTCCCCCTGGTGTCCCTGGGGGTACCCTGGAGGTCCCCTACGTGGCCGTGGGCGTGCCCTGCCTGTCCCCTAGGTGTCCCTGGGGGTGCCCTGCCTGTCCCCTAGGTGTCCCTGGGGGTGCCCTGGCTGTCCCTAGGGTGCCCTGGCTGTGCCCTCACTGTCCCTGGAGTGCCCTAGGTGTCTCTGGGGGGGCCCTGAGTGTCCCTGGGGGTGCCCTGGGTGTCCCTGGAGTGCCCTGGCTGTCCCCTAAATGTCCCTGGTGGTGCCCTGGCTGTCCCCTAGGTGTCCTTGGGGGTGCCCTGCCTGTCCCCTAGGTGTCCCTGGGGGTGCCCTGCCTGTACCCTAGGTGTCCCTGGGGGTGCCCTGCCTGTCCCTTAGGTGTCCCTGGGGGTGCCCTAGGTGTTCCTGGGAGTGCCATGGGTGTCCCTGGTGGTGCCCTGGCTGTCCCCTAGGTGTCCTTGGGGGTGCCCTGCCTGTCCCCTAGGTGTCCTTGGGGGTGCCCTGGCTGTCCCCTAGGTGTCCCTGGGGGTGCCCTGGCTGTCCCCTAGGTGTCTCTGGGGGTGCCCTGCCTGTCCCCTAGGTGTCCCTGGGGGTGCCCTGCCTGTCCCTTAGGTGTCCCTGGGGGTGCCCTGGCTGTCCCTAGGGTGCCCTGTCTGTGCCCTCACTGTCCCTGGAGTGCCCTAGGTTTCCATGGGGGTGCCCTGGGTGTCCCTTGGGTGCCCTGTCGGTCCCCTAGGTGTCCCTGGGGGTGCCATGGGTGTCCCTGGAGTGCCCTGGCTGTCCCCTAAATGTCCCAGGGGGTGCCCTGGCTGTCCCCTAGGTGTCCCTGGGGGTGCCCTGCGTGTCCCTGGGGTGCCCTGGCTGTCCCCTAGGTGTTTCTGGGGGTGCCCTAGGTGTCCCTGGGGGTGCCCTGCGTGTCCCTGGGGTGCCCTGGCTGTCCCCTAGGTGTTTCTGGGGGTGCCCTAGGTGTCCCTGGGGGTGCCCTGGGTGTCCCTGGGGGTGCCCTGGCTGTCCTCTAGGTGTCCCTGGGGGTGCCCTGGCTGTCCCTCGGGTTGCCTGGCTGTCCCCTAGGTGTCCCTGGGGGTGCCCTGATTGTCCCTGGGCTGCCCTGGCTGTCCCTTAGGTGTCCCTGGGGGTCCCCTTGGTGTCCCTGGGGGTGCCAAGTGTGTCCCTTAGGTGTCCCTGGGGGTACCCTGGCTGTCCCTGGGGTGCTCTGGATGTCCCATTGGTGTCCCTGGGGGTGCCCTGGCTGTCCCCTTGGTGTCCCTAGGGTGCCCTGTCTGTGCCCTTGGTGTCCCTGGTGGTTCCCTGGCTGTCCCCTAGGATGTCTCTGGGGTGCCCTGGTGTCCCTCGGGGTGCTTTGGCTGTCCCCTAGGTGTCCCTGGGGGTGCCCTGCCTGTCCCTAGGGTGCCCTGGCCGTGCCCTCGGTGTCCCTGGGGGTGCCCTGCCTGTCCCTAGGGTGCCCTGGCTGTGCCCTCGGTGTCTCTGGGGGTGCCCTGGCTGTCCCTAGGGTGCCCTGGCTGTCCCCTAGGTGTCCCTGGGTGTGCCCTAAGTTTCCCTGGGGGTGCCCTGGATGTCCCAGGGGGGGCCCTGGCTGTCCTCTAGGTGTCCCTGGGGGTGCCCTCCCTGTCCCTCTGGGTGCCCTGGCTGTCCCCTAGGTGTCCCTGGGGGTGCCCGGCGTGTCCCTGGGGTGCCCTGGCTGTCCCCTAGGTGTCCCTGGGGTTCCCCTAAATGTTCCTTGGGGGTGGCCTGGCTGTCCCTAGGGTGCCCTACCTGTCCCCTAGGTGTCCCTGGGGGTGCCCTCCCTCTCCCTGGGGTGCCTTAGCTGTCCCCTAGGCGGCCCTGGGGCTGCCCTGGGTGTCCCTGGGGTGCCCTGGCTGTCCCCTAGGTGTCCCTGGGGGTGCCCGGGGTGTCCCTGGAGTGCCCTGGCTGTCCCCTAAATGTCCGTGGGGGTGCCCTGGCTGTCCCCTAGGTGTCCGTGGGGGTGCCCTGCCTGTCCCCTAGGTGTCCCTGGGGGTGCCCTGGCTGTCCCCTAGGTGTCCCTGGGGGTGCCCTGGCTGTCCTCTAGGTGTCCCTGGGGGTGCCCTGGCTGTCCCTCGGGTTCCCTGGCTGTCCCCTAGGTGTCCCTGGGGGTGCCCTGGGTGTCCCTGGGGGTGCACAGGGTGTCAGTGGGGTTCCCTGGATGTCCCGTACGTGTCCCTGGGGTTCCCTGGAGGTCCCCTAGGTGTCCCTGGGGGTGCCCTGAGTGTCCCTGGGCTGCACTGGCTGTCACCTAGGTGTCCCTGGGGGTGCCCTGGCTGTCCCTCGGGTTCCCTGGCTGTCCTCTAGGTGTCCCTGGGCGTGCCCTGGGTGTCCCTGGGGGTGCACAGGGTGTCACTGGGGTTCCCTGGCTGTCCCGTACGTGTCCCTGGGGGTGCCCTCGCTGTCCCTGGGGTGCCCTGGCTGTCCCCTAGGTGTCCCTGGGGCTCCAATTGGTGTCCCTGGGGGTGCCCAGGGTGTCCCTTATGTGTCCCTGGGGGTGCCCTTGCTGTCCCCTAGCTGTCCCTGGGGGTGCCCTGGCTGTCCCTGGGGTGCTCTGGTTGTCCCCTTGGTGTCCCTGGGAGTGCCCTGGCTGTCCCCTTGGTGTCTCTAGGGTGCCCTGTCTGTGCCCTTGGTGCCCCTGGGGTGCCCTGGCTGTCCCCTAGGTGTCCCTGGGGGTGCCCTGGGTGTCCCTGGGGGTGCCCTGGCTGTCCCCTAGGTGTCCCTGGGGGTGCCCTGGCTGTCCTCTAGGTGTCCCTGGGGGTGCCCTGGCTGTCCCTCGGGTTCCCTGGCTGTCCCTTAGGTGTCCCTGGGGGTGCCCTGGCTGTCCCTCGGGTTCCCTGACTGTCCCCTAGGTGTCACTGGGGGGGCCCTGGGTGTCCCTGGGGGTGCACAGGGTGCCAGTGGGGTTTCCTGGCTGTCCCGTACGTGTCCCTGGGGTTCCCTGGAGGTCCCCTAGGTGTCCCTGGGGGTGCCCTCGCTGTCCCTGGGGTGCCCTGGCTGTCCCCTAGGTGTCCCTGGGGGTCCCCTTGGTGTCCCTGGCGGTGCCCAGGGTGTCCCTTAGGTGTCCCTAGGGTTCCCTGGCTGTCCCTTAGGTGTCCCTGGGGGTGCCCTGGCTGTCCCTGGGGTGCTCTGGATGTCCTCTTGGTGTCCCTGAGGGTGCCCTGGCTGTCCCCTAGGTGTCCTTGGAGGTGCCCTGGCTGTCCCTAGGGTACCCTGGCTGTGCCCTCTGTGTCCCTGGGGGTGCCCTCGCTGTCCTTAGGGTGCCCTGGCTGTCCCCTAGGTGTCCCTGGAGGTGCCCTGGGTGTGCCTGGGGTGCCCTGGCTGTCCTCTAGGTGTCCCTGGGGGTGCCCTGGGTGTCCCTGGGGATACCCTGGCTGTCCCCTAGGTGTCCCTGGGGGAGCCCTGGGTGTCCCTGGGGGGGCTCTGGCTGTCCCCTAGAGGTCTCTGGGGGTGCCCTGCCTGTCCCCTAGGTGTCCCTGGGGGTGCCCTGGCTGTGCCCTCGATGTCCCGGAGGGTGCCCTTGCTGTCCCTAGGGTGCCCTTTCTGTGCCCTTGGTGTCCCTGGGGTTCCCTGCCTGTCCCCTAGGTATCCCTGGCGGTGCCCGGCGTGTCCCTGGGGTGCCCTGGCTGTCCCCTAGGTGTCCCTGGGGTGCCCTAGGTGTCCCTGGGGGTGCCCTGGCTGTCCCTAGGGTGCCCTGGCTGTCCCCTTGGTGTCCCTGGGGGTGCCCTGGAGGTCCCCTACGTGGCCGTGGGCGTGCCCTGGCTGTCCCCTTGGTGTCCCTGGGGGTGCCCTGCCTGTCCCCTAGGTGTCCCTGGGGGTGCCCTGGCTGTCCCTAGGGTGCCCTGGCTGTGCCCTCACTGTCCCTGGAGTGCCCTAGGTGTCCCTGGGGGGGCCCTGGGTGTCCCTGGGGGTGCCCTGGGTGTCCCTGGAGTGCCCTGGCTGTCCCCTAAATGTCCCTGGTGGTGCCCTGGCTGTCCCCTAGGTGTCCTTGGGGGTGCCCTGCCTGTCCCCTAGGTGTCCCTGGGGGTGCCCTGCCTGTCCCCTAGGTGTCCCTGGGGGTGCCCTGCCTGTCCCTTAGGTGTCCCTGGGGGTGCCCTAGGTGTTCCTGGGAGTGCCATGGGTGTCCCTGGGGTGCCCTGGCTGTCCCCTTGGTGTCCCTGGGGGTGCCCTGGAGGTCCCCTACGTGGCCCTGGGCGTGCCCTGCCTGTCCCCTAGGTGTCCCTGGGGGTGCCCTGGCTGTCCCCTAGGTGTCCCTGGGGGTGCCCTGGCTGTCCCCTAGGTGTCTCTGGGGGTGCCCTGCCTGTCCCCTAGGTGTCCCTGGGGGTGCCCTGCCTGTCCCTTAGGTGTCCCTAGGGTGCCCTGTCTGTGCCCTCACTGTCCCTGGAGTGCCCTAGGTTTCCATGGGGGTGCCCTGGGTGTCCCTGGGGGTGCACAGGGTGTCACTGGGGGTCCCTGGCTGTCCCGTACGTGTCCCTGGGATTCCCTGGAGGTCCCCTAGGTGTCCATGGGGGTGCCCTGGGTGTCCCTTGGGTGCCCTGTCGGTCCCCTAGGTGTCCCTGGGGGTGCCATGGGTGTCCCTGGAGTGCCCTGGCTGTCCCGTAAATGTCCCTGGGGGTGCCCTGGCTGTCCCCTAGGTGTCCCTGGGGGTGCCTTGCCTGTCCCCTAGGTGTCCCTGGGGGTGCCCTGCGTGTCCCTGGGGTGCCCTGGCTGTCCCCTAGGTGTTTCTGGGGGTGCCCTAGGTGTCCCTGGGGATGCCCTGCGTGTCCCTGGGGTGCCCTGGCTGTCCCCTAGGTGTTTCTGGGGGTGCCCTACGTGTCCCTGGGGGTGCCCTGGGTGTCCCTGGGGGTGCCCTGGCTGTCCTCTAGGTGTCCCTGGGGGTGCCCTGGCTGTCCCTCGGGTTGCCTGGCTGTCCCCTAGGTGTCCCTGGGGGTGCCCTGATTGTCCCTGGGCTGCCCTGGCTGTCCCTTAGGTGTCCCTGGGGGTCCCCTTGGTGTCCCTGGGGGTGCCCAGGGTGTCCCTTAGGTGTCCCTGGGGGTACCCTGGCTGTCCCTGGGGTGCTCTGGATGTCCCATTCGTGTCCCTGGGGGTGCCCTGGCTGTCCCCTTGGTGTCCCTAGGGTGCCCTGTCTGTGCCCTTGGTGTCCCTGGTGGTTCCCTGGCTGTCCCTAGGGTGCCTTGGCTGTCCCCTAGGATGTCTCTGGGGTGCCCTGGTGTCCCTCGGGGTGCTTTGGCTGTCCCCTCGGTGTCCCTGGGGGTGCCCTGCCTGTCCCTAGGGTGCCCTGGCTGTGCCCTCGGTGTCTCTGGGGGTGCCCTGGCTGTCCCTAGGGTGCCCTGGCTGTCCCCTAGGTGTCCCTGGGTGTGCCCTAAGTTTCCCTGGGGGTGCCCTGGATGTCCCTGGGGGGGCCCTGGCTGTCCTCTAGGTGTCCCTGGGGGTGCCCTCCCTGTCCCTCTGGGTGCCCTGGCTGTCCCCTAGGTGTCCCTGGGGGTGCCCGGCGTGTCCCTGGGGTGCCCTGGCTGTCCCCTAGGTGTCCCTGGGGTTCCCCTAAATGTTCCTTGGGGGTGGCCTGGCTGTCCCTAGGGTGCCCTACCTGTCCCCTAGGTGTCCCTGGGGGTGCCCTCCCTGTCCCTGGGGTGCCTTAGCTGTCCCCTAGGCGGCCCTGGGGCTGCCCTGGGTGTCCCTGGGGTGCCCTGGCTGTCCCCTAGGTGTCCCTGGGGGTGCCCTGGATGTCCCTGACGGGGCCCTGGCTGTCCCTGGGGGTGCCCTGGCTGTCCCCTAGGTGGCCCTGGGGGTGCCCTGGCTGTCCCCTAGGTGTCCCTGGGGGTGCCCTGGCTGTCCCTGGGGGAGCCCTGGCTGTCCCTGGGGGTGCCCTGGCTGTCACCTTCGTGTCCCTGGGGGTGCCCTGGCTGTCCCTGGGGGTGCCCTGGCTTTCCCCTCGGTGTCCCTGGGGCTGCCCTGCCTGTCCCCTAGGTGTCCCTGGGGATGCCCTGCCTGTCCCCTACGTGTCCCTGGGGGTGCCCAGTGTGTCCCTGGGGGTGCCCTGGCTGTCTCCTAGCTGTCCCTGGGGGTGCCCTGGCTGTCCCTGGGGTGCCATGGCTGTCCTCTACGTGGCCCTGGGGGTGCCCTGGGTGTCCCTGGGGGCGCCCTGCCTGTCCTCTAGTTGTCCCTGGGGGTGCCCTGGCTGTCCCCTCGGTGTCCCTGGGGGTGCCCTTGCTGTCCCGTAGGTGTCCCTGGGGGTGCCCTGGGTGTCCCTGGGGTACCCTGGCTGTCCCCTAGGTGTCCCTGGGGGTGCCCTGGCTGTCCCCTTGATGTCCCTGGGGTGCCCTGGCTGTCCCCTAGGTGTCCCTGGGTGTGCCCTGGCTGTCCATCGGGTGCTCGGGCTGTCCCATTGGTGTCCCTGGGGGTGCCCTGGCTGTCCCCTAGCTGTCCCTGGGGGTGCCCTGGCTGTCCCTGGGGTGCCCTGGGGGTGCCCTGCCTGTCCTCTAGGTGTCCCTTGGGGTGCCCTGGCTGTCCCCTAGGTGTCCCTCGGGGTGCCCTGGCTGTCCCCTAGGCGGCCCTTGGGGTGCCCTGGGTGTCCCTGGGGTGCCCTGGCTGTCCCCTTGGTGTCCCTTGGGGTGCCCTGGGTGTCCCTGCGGGTGCCCTGGCTGTCCCTAGGGTGCCCTGGCTGTGCCCTTGGTGTCCCTCGGGGTGCCCTGGCTGTCCCTAGGGTGCCCTGGCTGTCGCCTAGGTGTCCCTGGGGGTGCCCAGGGTGTCCCTGGGGTTGCCCTTGCTGTCCCGTAGGTGTCCCTGGGGGTGCCCTGGGCGTCCCTGGGGTGCCCTGGCTGTCCCCTAGGTGTCCCTGGGGGTGCCCTGGCTGTCCTTGGGGTGCTCTGCCTGTCCCCTGGGTGTCCCTGGGGTTCCCTGGCGGTGCCCTGGGTGTCCCTGGGGGTGCCCTGGGTGTCCCTGAAGTGCCATGGCGGTGCCCTGGATGTCCCTGGGGGTGCCCTGGGTGTCCATGGGGTGCCATGGCTGTCCCCTAGGTGTCCCTGGGGGTGCCCTGGATATCCCTGAGGTGCCCTGGCTGTCCCCAAGGTGTCCCTGTGGGTGCCCAGAGTGTCCTTGGGAGTGCCCTGGCTGTCTTCTAGGGGTCACTGGGGGTGCCCTGGCTGTCCCTGGGGTGCCCTGGCTGTCCCCTCGGTGTCCCTGGGAGTGCCCAGGGTGTCCCTGGTGTGCCCTGGCTGTCCCCTACGTGTCCCTGGGGGTGCCCAGGGTGTCCCTGGGGGTGCCCTTGCTGTCCCGTAGGTGTCCCTGGGGGTGCCCTGGCTTTCCCTGGGGTGCTCTGGATGTCCCCTTGGTTTCCCTGGCGGTGCCCTGGCTGTCCCCTTGGTGTCCCTAGGGTGCCCTGTCTGTGCCCTTGGTGTCCCTGGGGGTGCCCTGGCTGTCCCTAGGGTGCCCTGGCTGTCCCCTCGGTGTCCCTGGGGGTGCCCTGCGTGTCCCCTAGGTGTCCTTGGGGGTGCCCTGGCTGTCCCTAGGGTGCCCTGGCTGTGCCCTCTGTGTCCCTGGGGGTGCCCTGGCTCTCCTTAGGGTGCCCTGGCTGTCCCCTAGGTGTCCCTGGGCGTGCCCTGGGTGTGCTTGGAGTGCCCTGGCTGTCCTCTAGGTGTCCCTGGGGGTGCCTTGGGTGTCCCTGGGGATGCCCTGGCTGTCCCCTAGGTGTCCCTGGGGATGCCTTGCCTGTCCCCTAGGTGTCCCTGGGGGTGCCCTGGCTGTGCCCTCGATGTCCCGGAGGGTGCCCTGGCTGTCCCTAGGGTGCCCTTTCTGTGCCCTTGGTGTCCCTGGGGGTGCCCTGCCTTTCCCCTAGGTGTCCCTGGGGGTGCCCTGGCTGTGCCCTCGATGTCCCGGAGGGTGCCCTGGCTATCCCTAGGGTGCCCTTTCTGTGCCCTTGGTGTCCCTGGGGGTGCCCTGCCTGTCCCCTAGGTGTCCCTGGGGGTGCCCGGCGTGTCCCTGGGGTGCCCTGGCTGTCCCCTAGGTGTCCCTGGGGTGCCCTAGGTGTCCCTGGGGGTGCCCTGGCTGTCCCTAGGGTGCCCTGGCTGTCCCCCTGGTGTCCCTGGGGGTACCCTGGAGGTCCCCTACGTGGCCGTGGGCGTGCCCTGCCTGTCCCCTAGGTGTCCCTGGGGGTGCCCTGCCTGTCCCCTAGGTGTCCCTGGGGGTGCCCTGGCTGTCCCTAGGGTGCCCTGGCTGTGCCCTCACTGTCTCTGGAGTGCCCTAGGTGTCCCTGGGGGGGCCCTGGGTGTCCCTGGGGGTGCCCTGGGTGTCCCTGGAGTGCCCTGGCTGTCCCCTAAATGTCCCTGGTGGTGCCCTGGCTGTCCCCTAGGTGTCCTTGGGGGTGCCCTGCCTGTCCCCTAGGTGTCCCTTGGGGTGCCCTGCCTGTACCCTAGGTGTCCCTGGGGGTGCCCTGCCTGTCCCTTAGGTGTCCCTGGGGGTGCCCTAGGTGTTCCTGGGAGTGCCATGGGTGTCCCTGGTGGTGCCCTGGCTGTCCCCTAGGTGTCCTTGGGGGTGCCCTGCCTGTCCCCTAGGTGTCCTTGGGGGTGCCCTGGCTGTCCCCTAGGTGTCTCTGGGGGTGCCCTGGCTGTCCCCTAGGTGTCTCTGGGGGTGCCCTGCCTGTCCCCTAGGTGTCCCTGGGGGTGCCCTGCCTGTCCCTTAGGTGTCCCTGGGGTGCCCTGGCTGTCCCCTAGGTGTCCCTGGGGTTCCCCTAAATGTTCCTTGGGGGTGGCCTGGCTGTCCCTAGGGTGCCCTACCTGTCCCCTAGGTGTCCCTGGGGGTGCCCTCCCTGTCCCTGGGGTGCCTTAGCTGTCCCCTAGGCGGCCCTGGGGCTGCCCTGGGTGTCCCTGGGGTGCCCTGGCTGTCCCCTAGGTGTCCGTGGGGGTGCCCTGGCTGTCCCCTAGGTGTCCCTGGGGGTGCCCTGGCTGTCCCTCGGGTTCCCTGGCTGTCCCCTAGGTGTCCCTGGGGGTGCCCTGGGTGTCCCTGGGGGTGCACAGGGTGTCAGTGGGGTTCCCTGGATGTCCCGTACGTGTCCCTGGGGTTCCCTGGAGGAACCCTAGGTGTCCCTGGGGGTGCCCTGAGTGTCCCTGGGCTGCACTGGCTGTCACCTAGGTGTCCCTGGGGGTGCCCTGGCTGTCCCTCGGGTTCCCTGGCTGTCCCCTAGGTGTCCCTGGGCGTGCCCTGGGTGTCCCTGGGGGTGCACAGGGTGTCACTGGGGTTCCCTGGCTGTCCCGTACGTGTCCCTGGGGGTGCCCTCGCTGTCCCTGGGGTGCCCTGGCTGTCCCCTAGGTGTCCCTGGGGCTCCCCTTGGTGTCCCTGGGGGTGCCCAGGGTGTCCCTTAGGTGTCCCTGGGGGTGCCCTTGCTGTCCCCTAGCTGTCCCTGGGGGTGCCCTGGCTGTCCCTGGGGTGCTCTGGTTGTCCCCTTGGTGTCCCTGGGAGTGCCCTGGCTGTCCCCTTGGTGTCTCTAGGGTGCCCTGTCTGTGCCCTTGGTGTCCCTGGGGTGCCCTGGCTGTCCCCTAGGTGTCCCTGGCTGTCCCCTGGGTGTCCCTGGGGGTGCCCTGGCTGTCCCCTTGGTGGCCCTGGGGGTGCCCTGTGGGTCCCTGGGGTGCCCTGGGGGTGCCCTGGTGTCCCTGGGGGGCCCTGGCTGTCCCCTAGGTGTCCCTGGGGGTGCCCTGGCTGTCCTCTAGGTGTCCCTGGGGGTGCCCTGGCTGTCCCTCGGGTTCCCTGGCTGTCCCCTAGGTGTCCCTGGGGGTGCCCTGGCTGTCCCTCGGGTTCCCTGACTGTCCCCTAGGTGTCACTGGGGGGGCCCTGGGTGTCCCTGGGGGTGCACAGGGTGTCAGTGGGGTTTCCTGGCTGTCCCGTACGTGTCCCTGGGGTTCCCTGGAGGTCCCCTAGGTGTCCCTGGGGGTGCCCTCGCTGTCCCTTCGGTGCCCTGGCTGTCCCCTAGGTGTCCCTGGGGGTCCCCTTGGTGTCCCTGAGGGTGCCCAGGGTGTCCCTTAGGTGTCCCTAGGGTTCCCTGGCTGTCCCTTAGGTGTCCCTGGGGGTGCCCTGGCTGTCCCTGGGGTGCTCTGGATGTCCTCTTGGTGTCCCTGAGGGTGCCCTGGCTGTCCCCTAGGTGTCCTTGGGGTGCCCTGGCTGTCCCTAGGGTACCCTGGCTGTGCCCTCTGTGTCCCTGGGGGTGCCCTCGCTGTCCTTAGGGTGCCCTGGCTGTCCCCTAGGTGTCCCTGGATGTGCCCTGGGTGTGCCTGGGGTGCCCTGGCTGTCCTCTAGGTGTCCCTGGGGGTGCCCTGGGTGTCCCTGGGGATGCCCTGGCTGTCCCCTAGGTGTCCCTGGGGGAGCCCTGGGTGTCACTGGGGGGGCCCTGGCTGTCCCCTAGAGGTCTCTGGGGGTGCCCTGCCTGTCCCTAGGGTGCCCTTTCTGTGCCTTTGGTGTCCCTGGGGGTGCCCTGCCTGTCCCCTAGGTGTCCCTGGGGGTGCCCGGCGTGTCCCTGGGGTGCCCTGGCTGTCCCCTAGGTGTCCCTGGGGTGCCCTAGGTGTCCCTGGGGGTGCCCTGGCTGTCCCCTAGGGTGCCCTGGCTGTCCCCTTGGTGTCCCTGGGGGTGCCCTGGAGGTCCCCTACGTGGCCGTGGGCGTGCCCTGCCTGTCCCCTAGGTGTCCCTGGGGGTGCCCTGCCTGTCCCCTAGGTGTCCCTGGGGGTGCCCTGGCTGTCCCTAGGGTGCCCTGGCTGTGCCCTCACTGTCCCTGGAGTGCCCTAGGTGTCCCTGGGGGGGCCCTGGGTGTCCCTGGGGGTGCCCTGGGTGTCCCTGGAGTGCCCTGGCTGTCCCCTAAATGTCCCTGGTGGTGCCCTGGCTGTCCCCTAGGTGTCCTTGGGGGTGCCCTGCCTGTCCCCTAGGTGTCCCTGGGGGTGCCCTCCCTGTCCCCTAGGTGTCCCTGGGGGTGCCCTGCCTGTCCCTTAGGTGTCCCTGGGGGTGCCCTAGGTGTTCCTGGGAGTGCCATGGGTGTCCCTGGGGTGCCCTGGCTGTCCCCTTGGTGTCCCTGGGGGTGCCCTGGAGGTCCCCTACGTGGCCCTGGGCGTGCCCTGCCTGTCCCCTCGGTGTCCCTGGGGGTGCCCTGGCTGTCCCCTAGGTGTCCCTGGGGGTGCCCTGGCTGTCCCCTAGGTGTCTCTGGGGGTGCCCTGCCTGTCCCCTAGGTGTCCCTGGGGGTGCCCTGCCTGTCCCTTAGGTGTCCCTGGGGGTGCCCTGGCTGTCCCTAGGGTGCCCTGTCTGTGCCCTCACTGTCCCTGGAGTGCCCTAGGTTTCCATGGGAGTGCCCTGGGTGTCCCTGGGGGTGCACAGGGTGTCACTGGGGGTCCCTGGCTGTCCCGTACGTGTCTCTGGGATTACCTGGAGGTCCCCTAGGTGTCCATGGGGGTGCCCTGGGTGTCCCTTGGGTGCCCTGTCGGTCCCCTAGGTGTCCCTGGGGGTGCCATGGGTGTCCCTGGAGTGCCCTGGCTGTCCCCTAAATGTCCCTGGGGGTGCCCTGGCTGTCCCCTAGGTGTCCCTGGGGGTGCCCTGCCTGTCCCCTAGGTGTCCCTGGGGGTGCCCTGGTTGTCTTTAGGGTGCCCTGGCTGTCCCCTAGGTGTCCCTGGGGTGCCCTGCGTGTCCCTGGGGTGCCCTGGCTGTCCCCTAGGTGTTTCTGGGGGTGCCCTAGGTGTCCCCTGGGGGTGCCCCTGCGTGTCCCTGGGGTGCCCTGGCTGTCCCCTAGGTGTTTCTGGGGGTGCCCTAGGTGTCCTGGGGGTGCCCTGGGTGTCCCTGGGGGTACCCTGGCTGTCCTCTATGTGTCCCTGGGGCTGCCCTGGCTGTCCCTCGGGTTGCCTGGCTGTCCCCCTATGTGTCCCTGGGGGTGCCCTGAGTGTCCCTGGGCTGCCCTGGCTGTCCCTTAGGTGTCCCTGGGGGTCCCCTTGGTGTCCCTGGGGGTGCCCAGGGTGTCCCTTAGGTGTCCCTGGGGGTACCCTGGCTGTCCCTGGGGTGCTCTGGATGTCCCATTGGTGTCCCTGGGGGTGCCCTGGCTGTCCCCTTGGTGTCCCTAGGGTGCCCTGTCTGTGCCCTTGGTGTCCCTGGTGGTTCCCTGGCTGTCCCTAGGGTGCCCTGGCTGTCCCCTAGGATGTCTCTGGGGTGCCCTGGTGTCCCTCGGGGTGCTTTGGCTGTCCCCTAGGTGTCCCTGGGGGTGCCCTGCCTTTCCCTAGGGTGCCCTGGCTGTGCCCTCGGTGTCTCTGGGGGTGCCCTGGCTGTCCCTAGGGTGCCCTGGCTGTCCCCTAGGTGTCCCTGGGTGTGCCCTAAGTTTCCCTGGGGGTGCCCTGGATGTCCCATGGGGGGCCCTGGCTGTCCTCTAGGTGTCCCAGGGGGTGCCCTCCCTGTCCCTCTGGGTGCCCTGGCTGTCCCCTAGGTGTCCCTGGGGGTGCCCGGCGTGTCCCTGGGGTGCCCTGGCTGTCCCCTAGGTGTCCCTGGGGTTCCCCTAAATGTTCCTTGGGAGTGGCCTGGCTGTCCCTAGGGTGCCCTACCTGTCCCCTAGGTGTCCCTGGGGGTGCCCTCCCTGTCCCTGGGGTGCCTTAGCTGTCCCCTAGGTGTCCCTGGGGGTGCCCTGGGTGTCCCTGGAGTGCCCTGGCTGTCCCCTAAATGTCCCTGGGGGTGCCCTGGCTGTCCCCTAGGTGTCCGTGGGGGTGCCCTGCCTGTCCCCTAGGTGTCCCTGGGGGTGCCCTGGCTGTCTTTAGGGTGCCCTGGCTGTCCCCTACGTGTCCCTGGGGGTGCCCTGCCTGTCCCCTAGGTGTCCCTGGGGGTGCCCTGGCTGTCCCTCGGGTTCCCTGGCTGTCCCCTAGGTGTCCCTGGGGGTGCCCTGGCTGTCCCTCGGGTTCCCTGGCTGTCCCCTAGGTGTCCCTGGGGGTGCCCTGAGTGTCCCTGGGCTGCACTGGCTGTCACCTAGGTGTCCCTGGGGGTGCCCTGGCTGTCCCTCGGGTTCCCTGGCTGTCCCCTAGGTGTCCCTGGGCGTGCCCTGGGTGTCCCTGGGGGTGCACAGGGTGTCACTGGGGTTCCCTGGCTGTCCCGTACGTGTCCCTGGGGGTGCCCTCGCTGTCCCTGGGGTGCCCTGGCTGTCCCCTAGGTGTCCCTGGGGCTCCCCTTGGTGTCCCTGGGGGTGCCCAGGGTGTCCCTTAGGTGTCCTTGGGGGTGCCCTTGCTGTCCCCTAGCTGTCCCTGGGGGTGCCCTGGCTGTCCCTGGGGTGCTCTGGTTGTCCCCTTGGTGTCCCTGGGAGTGCCCTGGCTGTCCCCTTGGTGTCTCTAGGGTGCCCTGTCTGTGCCCTTGGTGTCCCTGGGGTGCCCTGGCTGTCCCCTAGGTGTCCCTGGGGGTGCCCTGGGTGTCCCTGGGGGTGCCCTGTCTGTCCCCTTGGTGGCCCTGGGGGTGCCCTGTGGGTCCCTGGGGTGCCCTGGGGGTGCCCTGGTGTCCCTGGGGGTGCCCTCGCTGTCCCTTCGGTGCCCTGGCTGTCCCCTAGGTGTCCCTGGGGGTCCCCTTGGTGTCCCTGGCGGTGCCCAGGGTGTCCCTTAGGTGTCCCTAGGGTTCCCTGGCTGTCCCTTAGGTGTCCCTTGGGGTGCCCTGGCTGTCCCTGGGGTGCTCTGGATGTCCTCTTGGTGTCCCTGAGGGTGCCCTGGCTGTCCCCTAGGTGTCCTTGGGGGTGCCCTGGCTGTCCCTAGGGTACCCTGGCTGTGCCCTCTGTGTCCCTGGGGGTGCCCTCGCTGTCCTTAGGGTGCCCTGGCTGTCCCCTAGGTGTCCCTGGGGGTGCCCTGGGTGTGCCTGGGGTTCCCTGGCTGTCCTCTAGGTGTCCCTGGGGGTGCCCTGGGTGTCCCTGGGGATGCCCTGGCTGTCCCCTAGGTGTCCCTGGGGGAGCCCTGGGTGTCCCTGGGGGGGCCCTGGCTGTCCCCTAGAGGTCTCTGGGGGTGCCCTGCCTGTCCCCTAGGTGTCCCTGGGGGTGCCCTGGCTGTGCCCTGGGTGTCCCTGGGGGTGCCCTGGCTGTGCCCTCGATGTCCCAGAGGGTACCGTGGCTGTCCCTAGGGTGCCCTGGCTGCGCCCTTGGTGTCCCTGGGGGTGCCCTGGCTGTCCCTAGGGTGCCCTGTCTGTCCCCTAGGTGTCCCTGGGGGTGCCCTGGTGTCCCTCGGGGTGCCCTGGGTGTCCCCTAGGTGTCCCTGGGTGTGCCCTGGCTGTCCCTGGAGTGCCCTGGCTGTCCCCTAGGTGTCCCTGGGGGTGCCATGGCTGTCCATAGGGTGCCCTTTCTGTGCCATCGGTGTCCCTGGGGGTGCCCTGGCTGTCCCCTCGGTGTCCCTGGGTGTCCCCTAGGTGTCCCTGGGTGTGCCTTCGATGTCCCAGAGGGTGCCCTGGCTGTCCCTAGGGTGCCCTGGCTGCGCCCTCGATGTCCCTGGGGGTGCCCTGGCTGTCCCTAGGTTGCCCTGGCTGTGCCTTTGGTGTCCCTGGGGGTGCCCTGGCTGTCCCTGGTGTGCCCTGGCTGTCCCCTAGGTGTCCCTGTGGGTGCCATGGCTGTCCATAGGGTGCCCATTCTGTGCCATCGGTGTCCCTGGGGGTGCCCTAGGTGTCCCTGGGGGTGCCCTGGATGTCCCTGGGGGGCCCCTGGCTGTCCTCTAGGTGTCCCTGGGGGTGCCCGGCGTGTCCCTGGGGTGCCCTGTCTGTCCCCTAGGTGACCCTGGGGTTCCCCTAAATGTCTCTGGGGGTGGCCTGGCTGTCCCTAGCGTGCCCTACCTGTCCCCTAGGTGTCCCTGGGGGTGCCCTCGCTTTCCCTGGGGTGCCTTAGCTGTCCCCTAGGCGGCCCTGGGGGTGCCCTGGGTGTCCCTGGGGTGCCCTGGCTGTCCCCTAGGTGTCCCTGGGGGTGCCCTGGGTGTCCCTGGAGTGCCCTGGCTGTCCCCTAAATGTCCCTGGGGGTGTCCCTGGCTGTCCCCTAGGTGTCCGTGGGGGTGCCCTGCCTGTCCCCTAGGTGTCCCTGGGGGTGCCCTGGGTGTCCCCATGGTGTCCCTGTGGGTGCCCAGAGTGTCCCTGGGAGTGCCCTGCCTGTCCCCTAGGTGTCCCTGGGGGTGCCCTGGGTGTCCCTGGGGTGCCCTGGCTGTCCCCTTGGTGTCCCTGGGGGTGCCCAGTGGGTCCCTGGGGTGCCCTGGGTGTGCCCTGGTGTCCCTGGGGGTGCCCTGGCTGTCCCCTAGGTGTCCCTGGGGGTGCCCTGCCTGTCCCCTAGGTGTCCCTGGGGGTGCCCTGGCTGTACCTCGGGTTCCCTGGCTGTCCCCTAGGTGTCCCTGGGGGTGCCCAGGGTGTCCCTGGGGTTCCCTGGCTGTCCCCTAGGTGTCCCTGGGGGGGCCCTGCGTGTCCCTGGGGGTGCACAGGGTGTCAGTGGGGTTCCCTGGCTGTCCCGTACGTGTCCCTGGGGTTCCCTGGAGGTCTCCTAGGTGTCCCTGGGGGTGCCCTGAGTGTCCCTAGGCTGCCCTGGCTGTCCCCTAGGTGTCCCTGGGGGTGCCCTGGTGTCCCTCGGGGTGCCCTGGCTGTCCCCTAGGTGTCCCTGGGGGTGCCCTGGGTGTCCCTGGGGATGCCCTGGCTGTCCCCTAGGTGTCCCTAGGGTGCCCTCTCTGTGCCCTTGGTGTCCCTGGGGGTGCCCTGGCTGACCCTAGGGTGCCCTGGCTGTCCCCTAGGTGTCCCTGGGGGTGGCCTGCCTGTCCCCTAGGTGTCATTGGGGGTGCCCTGGCTGTCCCTAGGGTGCCCTGGCTGTCCCCTCGGTGTCCCTGGGGGTGGCCTGCCTGTCCCCTAGGTGTCCTTGGGGGTGCCATGGCTGTCCCTAGGGTGCCCTGGCTGTGCCCTCTGTGTCCCTGGGGGTGCCCTGGCTGTCCTTAGGGTGCCCTGGCTGTCCCCTAGGTGTCCCTGGGGGTGCCCAGGGTGTGCCTGGGGTGCCCTGGCTGTCCTCTAGGTGTCCCTGGGGGTGCCCTGGGTGTCCCTGGGGATGCCCTGGCTGTCCCCTAGGTGTCCCTGGGGGAGCCCTGGGTGTCCCTGGGGGGGCCCTGGCTGTCCCCTAGAGGTCTCTGGGGGTGCCCTGCCTGTCCCCTAGGTGTCCCTGGGGGTGCCCTGGCTGTGCCCTCGATGTCCCAGAGTGTGCCCTGGCTGTCCCTAGGGTGCCCTGGCTGCGCCCTAGGTGTCCCTGGGGGTGCCCTGGCTGTCCCTAGGGTGCCCTGGCTGTGCCCTTGGTGTCCCTGGGGGTGCCCTGGCTGTCCCTAGGGTGCCCTGTCTGTCCCCTAGGTGTCCATGGGGGTGCCCTGGTGTCCCTCGGGGTGCCCTGGGTGTCCCCTAGGTGTCCCTGGGTGTGCCCTGGCTGTCTCTGGAGTGCCCTGGCTGTCCCCTAGGTGTCCCTGGGGGTGCCATGGCTGTCCATAGGGTGCCCTTTCTGTGCCATCGGTGTTTCTGGGGGTGCCCTGGCTGTCCCCTAGGTGTCCCTGGGTCTCCCCTAGGTGTCCCTGGGTGTGCCCTCGATGTCCCAGAGGGTGCCCTGGCTGTCCCTAGGGTGCCCTGGCTGCGCCCTAGATGTCCCTGGGGGTGCCCTGGCTGTCCCTAGGGTGCCCTGGCTGTCCCCTTGGTGTCCCTGGGGGTGCCCTGGCTGTCCCTAGGGTGCCCTGTCTGTCCCCTAGGTGTCCCTGGGGGTGCCCTGGTGTCCCTCGGGGTGCCCTGGGTGTCCCCTAGGTGTCCCTGGGTGTGCCCTGGCTGTCCCTGGAGTGCCCTGGATGTCCCCTAGGTGTCCCTGGGGGTGCCATGGCTGTCCATAGCGTGCCCTTTCTGTACCATCGGTGTCCCTGGGGGTGCCCTGGCTGTCCCCTAGGTGTCCCTGGGTGTGCCCTAGGTGTCCCTGGGGGTGCCCTGGATGTCCCTGGGAGGGCCCTGGCTGTCCTCTAGGTGTCCCTTGGGGTGCCCACCCTGTCCCTCTGGGTACCCTGGCTGTCCCCTAGGTGTCCCTCGGGGTGCCCTGGCTGTCCCCTAGGTGTCCCTGGGGGTGCCCGGCGTGTCCCTGGGGTGCCCTGGCTGTCCCTTAGGTGTCCCTGGGGTGCCCTAGGTGTCCCTGGGGGTGCCCTGGCTGTCCCTAGGGTGCCCTGGCTGTCCCCTAGGTTTCCCTGGGGGTGCCCTGGGTGTCCCTGGGGTGCCCTGTCTGTCCCCTTGGTGTCCCTGGGGGTGCCCTGGGTGTCCCCTAGGTGTCCCTGGGGGTGCCCTGCCTGTCCCCTACGTGGCCCTGGGCGTGCCCTGCCTTTCCCCTAGGTGTCCCTGGCGGTGCCCTGGCTGTCCCCTAGGTGTCCCTGGGGGTGCCCTGGGTGTCCCCTAGGTGTCCCTGGGGGTGCCCTGCCTGTCCCCTACGTGGCCCTGGGCGTGCCCTGCCTGTCCCCTAGGTGTCCCTGGGGGTGCCCTGGCTGTCCCCTAGGTGTCCCCGGGGGTGCCCTGGCTGTGCCCTCGGTGTTCCGGAGGGTGCCCTGGCTGTCCCTAGGGTGCCCTGGCTGCGCCCTAGGTGTCCCTGGGGGTGCCCTGGCTGTCCCTAGGGTGCCCTGTCTTTCCCCTAGGTGTCCCTGGGGGTGCCCTGGTGTCCCTCGGGGTGCCCTGGGTGTCCCCTAGGTGTCCCTGGGGGTGCCCTGGCTGTCCCTAGGGTGCCCGTGCTGTGCCCACGGTGTATCTGGGGGTGCCCTGGCTGTCCATAGGGTGCCCTTTCTGTGCCATCGGTGTCCCTGGGGGTGCCCTGGCTGTCCCCTAGGTGTCCCTGGGTGTGCCCTGGGTGTGCCTGGGGTGCCCTGGCTGTCCCCTAGGTGTCCCTGGGGGTGCCCTGGGTGTCCCTGGGGTGCCCTGGCTTTCCCCTACGTGTCCCTGGGGTGCCCTGGCTGTTCCCTAGGTGGCCCAGGGGGTGCCCTTGCCGTTCCCTAGGTGTCCTTGAGGGGTGCCCTGGGTGTCCCTGGGGGTGCCAGGCTGTCCCCTAGGTGTCCCTGGGGGTTCCCAGGGTGTCCCTGGGGATGACTTGGAGGTCCCCTAGGTGTCTCTGGGGTGCCCTGTCTGTCCCCTAGGTGTCTCTGGGGGTGCCCTGTGTGTCCCTGGGGTGCCCTGGGGGTGCCCTGCCTGTCCTCTAGGTGTCCCTGGGGGTGCCCTGGCTGTCCCCTAAGTTTCCCTGGGGGTGCCCTGGCTGTCCCCTAGGTGTCCCTGGGGGTGCCCTGGGTGTCCCTGGAGTGCCCTGGCTGTCCCCTAAGTGTCTCTGGGTGTGCCCTGCCTGTCCCCTAGGTGTCCTTGGGGGTGCCCTAGGTGTCCCTGGGGGTGCCCTGCCTGTCCCCTAGGTGTCCCTGGGGGTGCCCTAGGGTGTCCCTGGGGGCGCCCGTGCTGTCCCCTCGGTGTCCCTGGGGGTGCCCTTCCTTTCCCATAGGTGTCCTTGGGGGGGCCCTGGCTGTCCCCTAGGTGTCCCTGGGGGTGCCATGCCTGTCCCCTAGGTGTCCCTGGGGGTGCCCTGGCTGTCCCTAGGGTGCCCCTGCTGTCCCCTAGGTGTCCTTGGGGGTGACCTGCCTGTCCCCTAGGTGTCCCTGGGGGTGCCCTTGCTGTCCCCTGGGTGCCCTGGCTTTCCCCTAGGTGTCCCTGGGTGTGCCCTGGGTGTCCCTGGGGGTGCACAGGGTGTCCCTGGGGTTCCCTGGCTGTCCCCTAGGTGTCCCTGGGGGTGCCCTGGGTGTCCCTGGGGGGGCCCTGGCTGTCCCCTAGGTGTCCCTGGGGGTGCATTAGGTGTCCCTGGGGGTGCCCAGGGTGTCCCTGGGGTTCCCTGGCTGTCCCCTAGGTGTCCCTGGGGGGGCCCTGGTGTCCCTGGGTTGCCCTGGCTGTCCCCTAGGTGTCCCTGCCTCGCTCGTATACTCGACTCCGCCTCCGGCGCCATGGTGACTCCCATCCCAGTCTGGACCAGTGTGGCCTCACCCCCTCCCCTGGGGCCATCCGACCCATCCCAGTATAGACCAGTAAGGCACCGAGTGGCCACCATGGACCCCCACACGCCTTCCAGTTCATCCCAGTTCATCCCAGTCCACTCTTCGTCCATCCCAGGTTTCTCTGATCACCCTCCCAGTGCTCTCAGTCCATCCCAGTCCCGCAGGTGTTGGTGCTTGGGGCTTGATGAGCTGGTGCCTGTCCGCAACGTGGAGCGGCTCAAACGGGACCTCAGGGTGAGGGGGGCGCGGATTTGGGGGGATCCTGGGGGTCCTGAGTTGTCGTGGAGAGGGTTTTTGGGTTGTGGGGGGTCTGGGGGGAGTCCTGGGGGCTGCTTTGGGTGCTTTGGGGGGTATTCGGGAGGTTTGGGCGGCCCATTTGAGGCATCAAAGAACCTGAGGAGGGTTTTGATACCTCCTGGAGGTGGAGGGGGCCGTGGGGGTGAGCTGGCTGTCCCACGGGGCTACTGGCTGTCCCTCGATGTCCCTGGGGTGCCCTGGCTGTCACTTAGGTGTCCCTCGGGGTGCCCTGGCTATCCCTAGGGTGCCCTGGCTGTCCCCTAGGTGTCCCTGGCGTTCCCTGGCTGTCCCGTAGGTGTCCCTGGGGGTGCCCTGGGTGTCCCTGGGGGTGCCCTGGCTGTCCCCTAGGTGTCCCAGGGGCTGCCCTGTGGGTCCCTGGGGTGCCCTGGGGTTGCCCTGGCTGTCCCTGGGGGTGCCCTGGCTGTCCCCTAGGTGTCCCTGGGAGTGCCCTGGCTGTCCCCTAGGTGTCCCTGGGGTGCCCTGGCTGTCCCCTAGGTGTCCCTGGGGTTCCCCTAAATGTTCCTTGGGAGTGGCCTGGCTGTCCCTAGGGTGCCCTACCTGTCCCCTAGGTGTCCCTGGGGGTGCCCTCCCTGTCCCTGGGGTGCCTTAGCTGTCCCCTAGGTGTCCCTGGGGGTGCCCTGGGTGTCCCTGGAGTGCCCTGGCTGTCCCCTAAATGTCCCTGGGGGTGCCCTGGCTGTCCCCTAGGTGTCCGTGGGGGTGCCCTGCCTGTCCCCTAGGTGTCCCTGGGGGTGCCCTGGCTGTCTTTAGGGTGCCCTGGCTGTCCCCTACGTGTCCCTGGGGGTGCCCTGCCTGTCCCCTAGGTGTCCCTGGGGGTGCCCTGGCTGTCCCTCGGGTTCCCTGGCTGTCCCTTAGGTGTCCCTGGGGGTGCCCTGGCTGTCCCTCGGGTTCCCTGGCTGTCCCCTAGGTGTCCCTGGGGGTGCCCTGAGTGTCCCTGGGCTGCACTGGCTGTCACCTAGGTGTCCCTGGGGGTGCCCTGGCTATCCCTCGGGTTCCCTGGCTGTCCCCTAGGTGTCCCTGGGCGTGCCCTGGGTGTCCCTGGGGGTGCACAGGGTGTCACTGTGGTTCCCTGGCTGTCCCGTACGTGTCCCTGGGGGTGCCCTCGCTGTCCCTGGGGTGCCCTGGCTGTCCCCTAGGTGTCCCTGGGGCTCCCCTTGGTGTCCCTGGGGGTGCCCAGGGTGTCCCTTAGGTGTCCTTGGGGGTGCCCTTGCTGTCCCCTAGCTGTCCCTGGGGGTGCCCTGGCTGTCCCTGGGGTGCTCTGGTTGTCCCCTTGGTGTCCCTGGGAGTGCCCTGGCTGTCCCCTTGGTGTCTCTAGGGTGCCCTGTCTGTGCCCTTGGTGTCCCTGGGGTGCCCTGGCTGTCCCCTAGGTGTCCCTGGGGGTGCCCTGGGTGTCCCTGGGGGTGCCCTGTCTGTCCCCTTGGTGGCCCTGGGGGTGCCCTGTGGGTCCCTGGGGTGCCCTGGGGGTGCCCTGGTGTCCCTGGGGGTGCCCTCGCTGTCCCTTCGGTGCCCTGGCTGTCCCCTAGGTGTCCCTGGGGGTCCCCTTGGTGTCCCTGGCGGTGCCCAGGGTGTCCCTTAGGTGTCCCTAGGGTTCCCTGGCTGTCCCTTAGGTGTCCCTTGGGGTGCCCTGGCTGTCCCTGGGGTGCTCTGGATGTCCTCTTGGTGTCCCTGAGGGTGCCCTGGCTGTCCCCTAGGTGTCCTTGGGGGTGCCCTGGCTGTCCCTAGGGTACCCTGGCTGTGCCCTCTGTGTCCCTGGGGGTGCCCTCGCTGTCCTTAGGGTGCCCTGGCTGTCCCCTAGGTGTCCCTGGGGGTGCCCTGGGTGTGCCTGGGGTTCCCTGGCTGTCCTCTAGGTGTCCCTGGGGGTGCCCTGGGTGTCCCTGGGGATGCCCTGGCTGTCCCCTAGGTGTCCCTGGGGGAGCCCTGGGTGTCCCTGGGGGGGCCCTGGCTGTCCCCTAGAGGTCTCTGGGGGTGCCCTGCCTGTCCCCTAGGTGTCCCTGGGGGTGCCCTGGCTGTGCCCTGGGTGTCCCTGGGGGTGCCCTGGCTGTGCCCTCGATGTCCCAGAGGGTACCGTGGCTGTCCCTAGGGTGCCCTGGCTGCGCCCTTGGTGTCCCTGGGGGTGCCCTGGCTGTCCCTAGGGTGCCCTGTCTGTCCCCTAGGTGTCCCTGGGGGTGCCCTGGTGTCCCTCGGGGTGCCCTGGGTGTCCCCTAGGTGTCCCTGGGTGTGCCCTGGCTGTCCCTGGAGTGCCCTGGCTGTCCCCTAGGTGTCCCTGGGGGTGCCATGGCTGTCCATAGGGTGCCCTTTCTGTGCCATCGGTGTCCCTGGGGGTGCCCTGGCTGTCCCCTCGGTGTCCCTGGGTGTCCCCTAGGTGTCCCTGGGTGTGCCTTCGATGTCCCAGAGGGTGCCCTGGCTGTCCCTAGGGTGCCCTGGCTGCGCCCTCGATGTCCCTGGGGGTGCCCTGGCTGTCCCTAGGTTGCCCTGGCTGTGCCTTTGGTGTCCCTGGGGGTGCCCTGGCTGTCCCTGGTGTGCCCTGGCTGTCCCCTAGGTGTCCCTGTGGGTGCCATGGCTGTCCATAGGGTGCCCATTCTGTGCCATCGGTGTCCCTGGGGGTGCCCTAGGTGTCCCTGGGGGTGCCCTGGATGTCCCTGGGGGGCCCCTGGCTGTCCTCTAGGTGTCCCTGGGGGTGCCCGGCGTGTCCCTGGGGTGCCCTGTCTGTCCCCTAGGTGACCCTGGGGTTCCCCTAAATGTCTCTGGGGGTGGCCTGGCTGTCCCTAGCGTGCCCTACCTGTCCCCTAGGTGTCCCTGGGGGTGCCCTCGCTTTCCCTGGGGTGCCTTAGCTGTCCCCTAGGCGGCCCTGGGGGTGCCCTGGGTGTCCCTGGGGTGCCCTGGCTGTCCCCTAGGTGTCCCTGGGGGTGCCCTGGGTGTCCCTGGAGTGCCCTGGCTGTCCCCTAAATGTCCCTGGGGGTGTCCCTGGCTGTCCCCTAGGTGTCCGTGGGGGTGCCCTGCCTGTCCCCTAGGTGTCCCTGGGGGTGCCCTGGGTGTCCCCATGGTGTCCCTGTGGGTGCCCAGAGTGTCCCTGGGAGTGCCCTGCCTGTCCCCTAGGTGTCCCTGGGGGTGCCCTGGGTGTCCCTGGGGTGCCCTGGCTGTCCCCTTGGTGTCCCTGGGGGTGCCCAGTGGGTCCCTGGGGTGCCCTGGGTGTGCCCTGGTGTCCCTGGGGGTGCCCTGGCTGTCCCCTAGGTGTCCCTGGGGGTGCCCTGCCTGTCCCCTAGGTGTCCCTGGGGGTGCCCTGGCTGTACCTCGGGTTCCCTGGCTGTCCCCTAGGTGTCCCTGGGGGTGCCCAGGGTGTCCCTGGGGTTCCCTGGCTGTCCCCTAGGTGTCCCTGGGGGGGCCCTGCGTGTCCCTGGGGGTGCACAGGGTGTCAGTGGGGTTCCCTGGCTGTCCCGTACGTGTCCCTGGGGTTCCCTGGAGGTCTCCTAGGTGTCCCTGGGGGTGCCCTGAGTGTCCCTCGGCTGCCCTGGCTGTCCCCTAGGTGTCCCTGGGGGTGCCCTGGTGTCCCTCGGGGTGCCCTGGCTGTCCCCTAGGTGTCCCTGGGGGTGCCCTGGGTGTCCCTGGGGATGCCCTGGCTGTCCCCTAGGTGTCCCTAGGGTGCCCTCTCTGTGCCCTTGGTGTCCCTGGGGGTGCCCTGGCTGACCCTAGGGTGCCCTGGCTGTCCCCTAGGTGTCCCTGGGGGTGGCCTGCCTGTCCCCTAGGTGTCCTTGGGGGTGCCCTGGCTGTCCCTAGGGTGCCCTGGCTGTCCCCTCGGTGTCCCTGGGGGTGGCCTGCCTGTCCCCTAGGTGTCCTTGGGGGTGCCCTGGCTGTCCCTAGGGTGCCCTGGCTGTGCCCTCTGTGTCCCTGGGGGTGCCCTGGCTGTCCTTAGGGTGCCCTGGCTGTCCCCTAGGTGTCCCTGGGGGTGCCCAGGGTGTGCCTGGGGTGCCCTGGCTGTCCTCTAGGTGTCCCTGGGGGTGCCCTGGGTGTCCCTGGGGATGCCCTGGCTGTCCCCTAGGTGTCCCTGGGGGAGCCCTGGGTGTCCCTGGGGGGGCCCTGGCTGTCCCCTAGAGGTCTCTGGGGGTGCCCTGCCTGTCCCCTAGGTGTCCCTGGGGGTGCCCTGGCTGTGCCCTCGATGTCCCAGAGTGTGCCCTGGCTGTCCCTAGGGTGCCCTGGCTGCGCCCTAGGTGTCCCTGGGGGTGCCCTGGCTGTCCCTAGGGTGCCCTGGCTGTGCCCTTGGTGTCCCTGGGGGTGCCCTGGCTGTCCCTAGGGTGCCCTGTCTGTCCCCTAGGTGTCCATGGGGGTGCCCTGGTGTCCCTCGGGGTGCCCTGGGTGTCCCCTAGGTGTCCCTGGGTGTGCCCTGGCTGTCTCTGGAGTGCCCTGGCTGTCCCCTAGGTGTCCCTGGGGGTGCCATGGCTGTCCATAGGGTGCCCTTTCTGTGCCATCGGTGTTTCTGGGGGTGCCCTGGCTGTCCCCTAGGTGTCCCTGGGTCTCCCCTAGGTGTCCCTGGGTGTGCCCTCGATGTCCCAGAGGGTGCCCTGGCTGTCCCTAGGGTGCCCTGGCTGCGCCCTAGATGTCCCTGGGGGTGCCCTGGCTGTCCCTAGGGTGCCCTGGCTGTCCCCTTGGTGTCCCTGGGGGTGCCCTGGCTGTCCCTAGGGTGCCCTGTCTGTCCCCTAGGTGTCCCTGGGGGTGCCCTGGTGTCCCTCGGGGTGCCCTGGGTGTCCCCTAGGTGTCCCTGGGTGTGCCCTGGCTGTCCCTGGAGTGCCCTGGATGTCCCCTAGGTGTCCCTGGGGGTGCCATGGCTGTCCATAGCGTGCCCTTTCTGTACCATCGGTGTCCCTGGGGGTGCCCTGGCTGTCCCCTAGGTGTCCCTGGGTGTGCCCTAGGTGTCCCTGGGGGTGCCCTGGATGTCCCTGGGAGGGCCCTGGCTGTCCTCTAGGTGTCCCTTGGGGTGCCCACCCTGTCCCTCTGGGTACCCTGGCTGTCCCCTAGGTGTCCCTCGGGGTGCCCTGGCTGTCCCCTAGGTGTCCCTGGGGGTGCCCGGCGTGTCCCTGGGGTGCCCTGGCTGTCCCTTAGGTGTCCCTGGGGTGCCCTAGGTGTCCCTGGGGGTGCCCTGGCTGTCCCTAGGGTGCCCTGGCTGTCCCCTAGGTTTCCCTGGGGGTGCCCTGGGTGTCCCTGGGGTGCCCTGTCTGTCCCCTTGGTGTCCCTGGGGGTGCCCTGGAGGTCCCCTACGTGGCCCTGGGCGTGCCCTGCCTTTCCCCTAGGTGTCCCTGGCGGTGCCCTGGCTGTCCCCTAGGTGTCCCTGGGGGTGCCCTGGGTGTCCCCTAGGTGTCCCTGGGGGTGCCCTGCCTGTCCCCTACGTGGCCCTGGGCGTGCCCTGCCTGTCCCCTAGGTGTCCCTGGGGGTGCCCTGGCTGTCCCCTAGGTGTCCCCGGGGGTGCCCTGGCTGTGCCCTCGGTGTTCCGGAGGGTGCCCTGGCTGTCCCTAGGGTGCCCTGGCTGCGCCCTAGGTGTCCCTGGGGGTGCCCTGGCTGTCCCTAGGGTGCCCTGTCTTTCCCCTAGGTGTCCCTGGGGGTGCCCTGGTGTCCCTCGGGGTGCCCTGGGTGTCCCCTAGGTGTCCCTGGGGGTGCCCTGGCTGTCCCTAGGGTGCCCGTGCTGTGCCCACGGTGTATCTGGGGGTGCCCTGGCTGTCCATAGGGTGCCCTTTCTGTGCCATCGGTGTCCCTGGGGGTGCCCTGGCTGTCCCCTAGGTGTCCCTGGGTGTGCCCTGGGTGTGCCTGGGGTGCCCTGGCTGTCCCCTAGGTGTCCCTGGGGGTGCCCTGGGTGTCCCTGGGGGTGCCAGGCTGTCCCCTAGGTGTCCCTGGGGGTTCCCAGGGTGTCCCTGGGGATGACTTGGAGGTCCCCTAGGTGTCTCTGGGGTGCCCTGTCTGTCCCCTAGGTGTCTCTGGGGGTGCCCTGTGTGTCCCTGGGGTGCCCTGGGGGTGCCCTGCCTGTCCTCTAGGTGTCCCTGGGGGTGCCCTGGCTGTCCCCTAAGTTTCCCTGGGGGTGCCCTGGCTGTCCCCTAGGTGTCCCTGGGGGTGCCCTGGGTGTCCCTGGAGTGCCCTGGCTGTCCCCTAAGTGTCCCTGGGTGTGCCCTGCCTGTCCCCTAGGTGTCCTTGGGGGTGCCCTAGGTGTCCCTGGGGGTGCCCTGCCTGTCCCCTAGGTGTCCCTGGGGGTGCCCTAGGGTGTCCCTGGGGGCGCCCGTGCTGTCCCCTCGGTGTCCCTGGGGGTGCCCTTCCTTTCCCATAGGTGTCCTTGGGGGGGCCCTGGCTGTCCCCTAGGTGTCCCTGGGGGTGCCATGCCTGTCCCCTAGGTGTCCCTGGGGGTGCCCTGGCTGTCCCTAGGGTGCCCCTGCTGTCCCCTAGGTGTCCTTGGGGGTGACCTGCCTGTCCCCTAGGTGTCCCTGGGGGTGCCCTTGCTGTCCCCTGGGTGCCCTGGCTTTCCCCTAGGTGTCCCTGGGTGTGCCCTGGGTGTCCCTGGGGGTGCACAGGGTGTCCCTGGGGTTCCCTGGCTGTCCCCTAGGTGTCCCTGGGGGTGCCCTGGGTGTCCCTGGGGGGGCCCTGGCTGTCCCCTAGGTGTCCCTGGGGGTGCATTAGGTGTCCCTGGGGGTGCCCAGGGTGTCCCTGGGGTTCCCTGGCTGTCCCCTAGGTGTCCCTGGGGGGGCCCTGGTGTCCCTGGGTTGCCCTGGCTGTCCCCTAGGTGTCCCTGCCTCGCTCGTATACTCGACTCCGCCTCCGGCGCCATGGTGACTCCCATCCCAGTCTGGACCAGTGTGGCCTCACCCCCTCCCCTGGGGCCATCCGACCCATCCCAGTATAGACCAGTAAGGCACCGAGTGGCCACCATGGACCCCCACACGCCTTCCAGTTCATCCCAGTTCATCCCAGTCCACTCTTCGTCCATCCCAGGTTTCTCTGATCACCCTCCCAGTGCTCTCAGTCCATCCCAGTCCCGCAGGTGTTGGTGCTTGGGGCTTGATGAGCTGGTGCCTGTCCGCAACGTGGAGCGGCTCAAACGGGACCTCAGGGTGAGGGGGGCGCGGATTTGGGGGGATCCTGGGGGTCCTGAGTTGTCGTGGAGAGGGTTTTTGGGTTGTGGGGGGTCTGGGGGGAGTCCTGGGGGCTGCTTTGGGTGCTTTGGGGGGTATTCGGGAGGTTTGGGCGGCCCATTTGAGGCATCAAAGAACCTGAGGAGGGTTTTGATACCTCCTGGAGGTGGAGGGGGCCGTGGGGGTGAGCTGGCTGTCCCACGGGGCTACTGGCTGTCCCTCGATGTCCCTGGGGTGCCCTGGCTGTCACTTAGGTGTCCCTCGGGGTGCCCTGGCTATCCCTAGGGTGCCCTGGCTGTCCCCTAGGTGTCCCTGGCGTTCCCTGGCTGTCCCGTAGGTGTCCCTGGGGGTGCCCTGGGTGTCCCTGGGGGTGCCCTGGCTGTCCCCTAGGTGTCCCAGGGGCTGCCCTGTGGGTCCCTGGGGTGCCCTGGGGTTGCCCTGGCTGTCCCTGGGGGTGCCCTGGCTGTCCCCTAGGTGTCCCTGGGAGTGCCCTGGCTGTCCCCTAGGTGTCCCTGGGGTGCCCTGGCTGTCCCCTAGGTGTCCCTGGGGGTGCCCAGGGTGTCCCTGGGGTTCCCTGGCTGTCCCCTAGGTGTCCCTGCTGGTGCCCTGAGTGTCCCTGGGGGGGCCCTGGCTGTCCCCTAGGTGTCCCTGGGGGTGCCCTCGCTGTCCCTGGGGTGCACTGGCTGTCCCCTAGGTGTCCCTGAGGGTCCCCTTGGTGTCCCTGGGGGTGCCCACGGTGTCCCTTAGGTGTCCCTGGTGGTGCCCTGGCTGTGCTTTCGGTGTCCCTGAGGGTGCCCTGGCTGTCCCTAGGGTGCCCTGGCTGTGCCCTCGGTGTCTCTGGGGGTGCCCTGGCTGTCCCTAGGGTGCCCTGGCTGTCCCCTACGTGTCCCTGGCGTTCCCTGGCTGTCCCGTAGGTGTCCCTGGGGGGGCCCTGGGGGTCCCTGGGGTGCCCTGGCTGTCCCGTAGGTGTCCCTGGGCTGCCCTGGCTGTCCTTAGGGTGGCCTGGCTGTGCCCTTGGTGTCCCTGAGGGTGCCCTGGCTGTGCCCTAGGTGTCCCTGTGGTGCCCGGGCTGTCCTCTAGGTGTCCCTGGGGTGCCCTGGGTGTCCCTGGCGTGCCCTGGCTGTCTCCTAGGTGTCCCTGTGGGTGCCCTCCCTGTCCCTCGGGATGCCCTGGCTGTCCCCTAGGTGTCCCTGGGGGTGCCCTGGGTGTCCCTGGGGTCCCCTGGCTGTCCCCTAGGTGTCCCTGGGGGGGCCCTGGCTGTCCCCTAGGTGTCCCTGGGGTGCCCTGGCTGTCCCCTAGGGGTCCCTGGGGGTTCCCTGGCTGTCCCTGGGGTGCCCTGGCTGTCCCCTAGATGTCCCTGGAGGTCGCCTAGGTGTCCCTGGGGGTGCCCTCGCTGTCCCTGGGGTGCCCTGGCTGTCCCCTAGGTGTGCCTGTAGGTGCACTGGCTGTCCCCTAGGTGTCCCTGGGGGTCCCCTTGGTGTCCCTGGGGGTGCCCTGGAGGTCCCCTAGGTGTCCATGGGGGTGCCCTGGGTGTCCCTGGGCTGCCCTGACTGTCCCCTAGGTGTCCCTGGTGGTGCCCTGGATGTCCCTGGGGGGGCCCTGGCTGTCCCTGGGGGTGCCCTGGCTGTCCCCTAGGTGTCCCTGGTGGTGCCCTGGATGTCCCTGGTGGTGCCCTGGATGTCCCTGGGGGTGCCCTGGCTGTCCCTGGGGGAGCCCTGGCTGTCCCTTGGGGGTGCCCTGGCTATCCCCTTCGTGTCCCTGGGGGTGCCCTGGGTGTCCCTGGAGTGCCCGTGCCTTCCCCTAAATGTCCCTGGGGGTGCCCTGGCTGTCCCCTAGGTGTCCCTGGGGGTGCACTGGCTGTCCCCTAGGTGTCCCTGGGGGTGCCCTGGCTGTCATTAGGGTGCCCTGGCTGTCCCCTAGGTGTCCCTGGGGGAGCCCTGGGTGTTCCTGGGGTGCCCTGGCTGTCCCCATGGTGTCCCTGTGGGTGCCCAGAGTGTCCCTGGGAGTGCCCTGCCTGTCCCCTAGGTGTCCCTGGGGGTGCCCTTGGTGTCCCTGGGGTGCCCTGGCTGTCCCCTTGGTGTCCCTGGGGGTGCCCTGTGGGTCCCTGGGGTGCCCTGGGTGTGCCCTGGTGTCCCTGGGGGTGCCCTGGCTGTCCCCTAGGTGTCCCTGGGGGTGCCCTGCCTGTCCCCTAGGTGTCCCTGGGGGTGCCCTGGCTGTCCCTCGGGTTCCCTGGCTGTCCCCTAGGTGTCCCTGGGGGTGCCCAGGGTGTCCCTGGGGTTCCCTGGCTGTCCCCTAGGTGTCTCTGGAGGTCCCCTAGGTGTCCCTGGGGGTGCGCTGAGTGTCCCTGGGCTGCACTGGCTGTCCCCTAGGTGTCCCTGGGGGTGCCCTGGGGTCCCTCGGGGTGCCCTGGCTGTCCCCTAGGTGTCCCTGGGGGTGCCCTGTCTGTTCTCTAGGTGTCCCTGGGGTGCCCTGGGTGTCCCTGGCGTGTCCTGGCTGTCTCCTAGGTGTCCCTGTGGGTGCCCTCCCTGTCCCTCGGGATGCCCTGGCTGTCCCCTTGGTGTCCCTGGGGCTGCCCTGGCTGTCCCTGGGGGTGACCTGGCTGTCCCCTAGGTGTCCCTGGGGGTGCCCTGGCTGTCCCTGGGGTGCCCTGGCTTTTCCCTAGATGTCCCTGGAGGTCGCCTAGGTGTCCCTGGGGGTGCCCTCGCTGTCCCTGGGGTGCCCTGGCTGTCCCCTAGGTGTCCCTGGGGGTGCCCTGGTGTCCCTCGGGGTGCCCTGGCTGTCCCCTAGGTGTCCCTGGGGTTGCCCTGGGTGTCCCTGGGGTGCTCTGGATGTCCCTTTGGTGTCCCTGGGGGTGCCCTGGCTGTCCCCTAGGTGTCCCTGGGGGTGCCATGGCTGTCCCTAGGGTCCCCTGGCTGTCCCCTAGGTGTCCCTGAGGGGTGCCCTGGGTGTCCCTGGGGGTGCTCAGGCTGTCCCCCACGTGTCCCTGGGTGTGCCCTGCGTGTCCCTGGGGATGCCCTGGCTGTCCACTAGGTGACCCTGGGGTGCCCTGGCTGTCCCCTCGGTGACCCTGGGGGTGCCCAGGGTGTCCCTGGGGTGCCCTGGCTGTCCCCTACGTGTCCCTGGGGGTGCCCAGGGTGTCCCTGGGGGTGCCCTTGCTGTCCCGTAGGTGTCCCTGGGGGTGCCCTGGGTGTCCCTGGGGGTGCCCTGGCTGTCCTTGGGGTGCTCTGGCTGTCCCCTTGGTGTCCCTGGGGGTGCCCTGGCTGTCCCCTAGCTGTCCCTGGGGGTGCCCTGGCTGTCCCTGGGGTGCCATGGCTGTCCTCTACGTGTCCCTGGGGGTGCCCTGGCTGTCCCCTCGGTGTCCCTGGGGGTGCCCTGCCTGTCCCCTACGTGTCCCTGGGGGTGCCATGCCTGTCCCCTAGGTGTCCCTGGGGGTGCCCTGCCTGTCCCAGGGTGCCCTGGCTGTGCCCTCGGTGTCTCTGGGGGTGCCCTGGCTGTCCCTAGGGTTCCCTGCCTGTCCTTTCGGTGTCCCTGGGGGTGCCATGGCTGTCCCTAGGGTGCCCATGCTGTCCCCTAGGGGTCTCTGGGGGTGCCCTGGGTGTCCCTGGGGGTGCCCTGGCTGTCCCCTAGGTGTCCCTGGGGGCGCCCAGCGTGTCCCTGGGGTGCCCTGGCTGTCCCCTACGTGTCTCTGGGAGTGCCCAGGGTGTCCCTGGGGGTGCAGTTGCTGTAACCTAGGTGTCCCTGGGGGTCCCCTGGGTGTCCCTGGGGTGCCCTGGCTGTCCCCTAGGTGTCCCTGGGGGTGCCCTGGCTTTCCTTGGAGTGCGCTGGGGGTGCCCTGCCTGTCCCCTAGGTGTCCCTGGGGGCGCCCAGCGTATCCCTGGGGTGCCCTGGCTGTCCCCTACGTGTCTCTGGGAGTGCCCAGGGTGTCCCTGGGGGTGCAGTTGCTGTCCCCTAGGTGTCCCTGGGGGTCCCCTGGGTGTCCCTGGGGGGGCCCTGGCCATCCCCTAGGTGTCCCTGGGGGTTCCCTGCCTGTCCCTAGGGTGCCCTGACTGTCCCTAGGGTGCCATGGCTGTCCCTAGGGTGCCCTGGCTGTCCCCTACGTGTCCCTGGGGGGGCCCTGGCTGTCCCCTAGGTGTCCCTGGGGGTGCCCTGCCTGTCCCTAGGGTGCCCTGACTGTCCCTAGGGTGCCATGGCTGTCCCTAGGGTGCCCTGGCTGTCCCCTACGTGTCCCTGGCGTTCCCTGGCTGTCCCGTAGGTGTCCCTGGGGGGGCCCTGGGTGTCCCTGGGGTGCCCTGGCTGTCCTGTAGGTGTCCCTGGGCTGCCCTGGCTGTACTTAGGGTGGCCTGGCTGTGCCCTTGGTGTCCCTGAGGGTGCCCTGGCTGTCCCTAGGGTGCCCTGACTGCGCCCTAGGTGTCCCTGTGGTGCCCGGGCTGTCCTCTAGGTGTCCCTGGAGTGCCCTGGGTGTCCTTGGCGTGCCCTGGCTGTCTCCTAGGTGTCCCTGTGGGTGCCCTCCCTGTCCCTCGGGATGCCCTGGCTGTCCCCTAGGTGTCCCTGGGGGTGCCCTGGGTGTCCCTGGGGTGCCCTGGCTGTCCCCTAGGTGTCCCTGGGGGGGCCCTGGCTGTCCCCTAGGTGTCCCTGGGGTGCCCTGGCTGTCCCCTAGGGGTCCCTGGGGGTGCCCTGGCTGTCCCTGGGGTGCCCTGGCTGTCCCCTAGATGTCCCTGGAGGTCGCCTAGGTGTCCCTGGGGGTGCCCTCGCTGTCCCTGGGGTGCCCTGGCTGTCCCCTAGGTGTCCCTGTAGGTGCCCTGGCTGTCCCCTAGGTGTCCCTGGGGGTCCCCTTGGTGTCCCTGGGGGTGCCCTGGAGGTCCCCTAGGTGTCCATGGGGGTGCCCTGGGTGTCCCTGGCTGCCCTGGCTGTCCCCTAGGTGTCCCTGGGGGTGCCCTGGATGTCCCTGGGGGTGCCCTGGCTGTCCCTGGGGGTGCCCTGGCTGTCCCCTAGGTGGCCCTGGGGGTGCCCTGGCTGTCCTTTAGGTGTCTTTTGGGGTGCCCTGGCTGTCCCTGGGGGAGCCCTGGCTGTCCCTTGGGGGTGCCCTGGCTGTCCCCTTCGTGTCCCTGGGGGTGCCCTGGGTGTCCCTGGAGTGCCCGTGCCTTCCCCTAAATGTCCCTGGGGGTGCCCTGGCTGTCCCCTAGATGTCCCTGGGGGTGCACTGGCTGTCCCCTAGGAGTCCCTGGGGGTGCCCTGGGTGTTCCTGTGGTGCCCTGGCTGTCCCCTTGGTGTCCCTTTGGGTGCCCAGAGTGTCCCTGGGAGTGCCCTGCCTGTCCCCTAGCTGTCCCTGGGGGTGCCCTGGGTGTCCCTGGGGTACCCTGGCTGTCCCCTTGGTGTCCCTGGGGGTGCCCTGTGGGTCCCTGGGGTGCCCTGGGTGTGCCCTGGTGTCCCTGGGGGTGCCCTGGCTGTCCCCTAGGTGTCCCTGGGGGTGCCCTGCCTGTCCCCTAGGTGTCCCTGGGGGTGCCCTGGCTATCCCTCGGGTTCCCTGGCTGTCCCCTAGGTGTCCCTGGGGGTGCCCTGGGTGTCCCTGTGGTGCCCTGGCTGTCCCCTAGATGTCCCTGGGGGGGCCCTGGCTGTCCCCTAGGTGTCCCTGGGGGTGCCCTGGCTGTCCCTGGGGTGCCCTGGCTGTCCCCTAGGTGTCCCTGGGGGTGCCCTGGTGTCCCTCGGGGTGCCCTGGCTGTCCCCTAGGTGTCCCTGGGGGTGCCGTGGGTGTGCCTGGGGTGCCCTGTCTGTCCTCTAGGTGTCCCTGGGGTTGCCCTGGGTGTCCCTGGGGTGCTCTGGATGTCCCTTTGGTGTCCCTGGGGGTGCCCTGGCTGTCCCCTTGGTGTCCCTAAGGTGCCCTGTCTGTGCCCTTGGTGTCCCTGGGGGTGCCCTGGCTGTCCCTAGGGTGCCCTGGCTGTCCTCTAGGTGTCCCTGGGGTTGCCCTGGGTGTCCCTGGGGACGGCCAGGCTGTTCCCTAGGTGTCCCTGGGGGTGCCCTGGCTGTCCCCTTGGTGTCCCTAGGGTGCCCTGTCTGTGCCCTTGGTGTCCCTGGGGGTGCCCTGGCTGTCCCTAGGGTGCCCTGGCTGTGCCCTGGGTGTCCCTGGGGGTGCCATGGCTATCCCTAGGGTGCCCTGGCTGTCCCCTAGGTGTCCCTGAGGGGTGCCCTGGGTGTCCCTGGGGGTGCTCAGGCTGTCCCCTACGTGTCCCTGGGTGTGCCCTGGGTGTCCCTGGGGATGCCCTGGCTGTCCACTAGGTGTCCCTGGGGTGCCCTGGCTGTCCCCTCGGTGACCCTGGGGGTGCCCAGGGTGTCCCTGGGGGTGCCCTTGCTGTCCCGTAGGTGTCCCTGGGGGTGCCCTTGGTGTCCCTGGGGGTGCCCTGGCTCTCCACTAGCTGTCCCTGCGGGTGCCCTGGCTGTCCCTGGGGTGCAATGGCTGTCCTCTACGTGTCCCTGGGGGTGCCCTGGCTGTCCCCTCGGTGTCCATGGGGGTGCCCTGCTTTTCCCCGAGGTGTCCTTTGGGGGGCCCTGGCTGTCCCCTAGGTGTCCCTGGGGGTGCCCTGCCTGTCCCCTACGTGTCCCTGGGGGTGCCATGCCTGTCCCCTAGGTCTCCCTGGGGGTGCCCTGCCTGTCCCCTAGGAGTCCCTGGGGGGGCCCTGGGTGTCCCTGGGGGTGCCCTGGCTGTCCCCTAGGTGTCCCTGGGGGTGCCCTGGGTGTCCCTGGGGTGCCCTGGCTGTCCCCTTGGTGTCCCTGGGGGTGCCCTGGATGTCCCTGGGGTGCCCTGGCTGTCCCCTAGGGGTCTCTGGGGGTGCCCTGGCTGTCCCGTCAGTGTCGCTGGGGGTGCCCTGGCTGTTCCGTCGGTGTCCCTGGGGGTTCCCTGCCTGTCCCCTAGGTGTCCCTGGGGGTGCCCTGGGTGTCCCTGGAGTGCCCTGGCTGTCCCCTAAATGTCCCTGGCGGTGCCCTGGGTGTCCCTGGAGTGCCCTAGCTGTCCCCTAAATGTCCCTGGGGGTGCCCTGGCTGTCCCCTAGGTGTCCCTGGGGGTGCCCTGGCTTTCCCCTCGGTGTCCCTGGGGGTGCCCTGTCTGTCCCCTTGGTGTCCCAGGGGGTGCCCTTGGTGTCCCTGGGGTGCCCTGGCTGTCCCCTAGGTGTCCCTGGGGGTGCCCTGGCTGTCCCCTTGGTGTCACTGGGGTGCCCTGGCTGTCCCCTTGGTGTCCCTGGGGGAGCCCTTGGTGTCCCTGGGGTGCCCTGGGGGTGCCCTGCCTGTCCCCTAGGTGTCCCTGGGGGTGCCATGCCTGTCCCCTAGGTGTCCCTGGGTGTGCCCTGGCTGTCCCTAGGGTGCCCTGGCTGTCCCCTAGGTGTCCCTGGGGGTGACTTGCCTGTCCCCTAGGTGTCCCTGGGGGTGCCCTGGCTGTTTCAAGCGTGCCCTGGCTGTGCCCTCGGTGTCTCTGGGGGTGCTCTGGCTGTCCCCTCGGTGTCCCTGGGGTGCCCTGGCTGTCCCTAGGGTGCCGTGGCTGTCCCCTAGGTGTCCCTGGGGGTGCCCTGGGTGTGCCTGGGGTGCCCTGGCTGTCCCCTAGGTGTCCCTGGGGGTGACCTGGTTGTCCCTGGGGATGCCCTGGCTGTTCTTTAGGTGTTCCTGGGTGTCCCTGGGGTGCCCTGGGGGTGCCCTGCCTGTCCTCCAGGTGTCCCTGGGGGTGCCCTGGCTGTCCCCTAGGTTTCCCTGGGGGTGCCCTGGCTGTCCCCTAGGTGTCCCTGGGGGTGCCCTTGATGTCCCTGGAGTGCCCTGGCTGTCCCCTAGGTGTCCCTGGGTGTGCCCTGCCTGTCCCCTAGCTGTCCTTGGGGGTGCCCTGGGTGTCCCTGGGGGTGCCCTGCCTGTCCCCTAGGTGTCCCTGGGGGTGCCCTGGGTGTCCCTGGGGTGCCCTGGCTGTCCCCTTGGTGTCCCTGGGGTGCCCTGCCTGTCCCCTAGGTGTCCCTGGGGGTGCCCTGGCTGTCCCCTAGGTGTCACTGAGGGTGTCCTGCCTTCGCCTAGGTGTCCCTGGGGGTGCCCTGCCTGTCCCCTAGATGTCCCTGGGGGTGCCCTGGGTGTCCCTGGGGGGGCGCTTGCTATCCCCTAGGTGTCCCTGGGGGGGCCCTGGCTGTCCCTGGGGTGCCGTGGCTGTCCCCTTGGTGTCCCTGGGGGGGCCCTGGCTGTCCCCTAGGTGTCCCTGGGGGTGCCCTTCCTGTCCTCTAGGTGTCCCTGGGGGTTCCCTGGCTGTCCCTCGGGTTCCCTGACTGTCCCCTAAATGTCCCTGGGGGTACCCTGGCTGTCCTTGGGGTGCTCTGGCTGTCCCCTTGGTGTCCCTGGGGGTGCCCTGGCTGTCCCTGGGGGTGCACAGGGTGTCAGTGGGGTTCCCTGGCTATCCCGTACGTGTCCCTGGGGTTCCCTGGCTGTCCCCTCGGTTTCCCTGGGGGTGCGCTGAGTGTCCCTGGGCTGCCCTGGCTGTCCCCTAGGTGTCCCTGCGGATGCCCTCGCTGTCCCTGGGGTGCCCTGGCTGTCCCCTATGTGTCCCTGGGGGTCCCCTTGGTGTCCCTGGGGGTGCCCAGGGTGTCCCTTAGGTGTCCCTGGGGGTGCCCTTGCTGTCCCCTTGCTGTCCCTGGGGGTGCCCTGGGTGTCCCTGGGGATGACCTGGCTGTCCCCTAGGTGTCTCTGGGGGTCCCCTGCGTGTCCCCTAGGTGTCCTTGGGGGTGCCCTGGCTGTCCCTAGGGTGGCGTGGCTGTGCCCTCGGTGTCCCTGGGGGTGCCCTGGCTGTCCCTACGGTGCCCTGGCTGTCCCTTAGGTGTCCCTGGGGGTGCCCTGGCTGTCCCCTAAGTGTCCCTGGGGGTGCCCTGGGTGTCCCTGGGGTGCATTGGGTGTCCCTGGGGGGGCCCTGGCTGTCCCCTAGGTGTCGCTGGGGGTGCCCTCTCTGTCCCCTAGGTGTCTCTGGGGGTGCCCTCGCTGTCCCTGGGGTGCCCTGGCTGTCCCCTAGGTGTCCCTGGGTGTGCCTTGGGTGTCCCTGGGGGTTCACAGGGTGTCCCTGAGGTTCCCTGGCTGTCCCCTAGGTGTCCCTGGGGGGGCCCTGGCTGTCTCCTAGGTGTCCCTGGGTGTGCCCTGGGTGTCTCTGGGGGTGCACAGGGTGTCCCTGGGGTTCCCTGGCTGTCCCCTAGGTGTCCCTGGGGGTGCCCTGGCTGTCCCGTACGTCTACCTGGGGGTACCCTGGAGGTCCCCTAGGTGTCCCTGGGGGTGCCCTGGGTTTCCCTGGGGTGCCCTGGGGTGCCCTGGCTGTCCCCTAGTTGTCCCTGGTGGTGCCCTGGGTGTCCCTGGGGTGCCCTGGCTGTCCCCTAGGTGTCCCTGGGGGTGCCCTGGCTATCCCTCGGGTTCCCTGGCTGTCCCCTAGGTGTCCCTGGGGGTGCCCTGGGTGTCCCTGTGGTGCCCTGGCTGTCCCCTAGATGTCCCTGGGGGGGCCCTGGCTGTCCCCTAGGTGTCCCTGGGGGTGCCCTGGCTGTCCCTGGGGTGCCCTGGCTGTCCCCTAGGTGTCCCTAGGGGTGCCCTGGTGTCCCTCGGTGTGCCCTGGCTGTCCCCTAGGTGTCCCTGGGGGTGCCGTGGGTGTGCCTGGGGTGCCCTGTCTGTCCTCTAGGTGTCCCTGGGGTTGCCCTGGGTGTCCCTGGGGTGCTCTGGATGTCCCTTTGGTCTCCCTGGGGGTGCCCTGGCTGTCCCCTTGGTGTCCCTAAGGTGCCCTGTCTGTGCCCTTGGTGTCCCTGGGGGTGCCCTGGCTGTCCCTAGGGTGCCCTGGCTGTCCTCTAGGTGTCCCTGGGGTTGCCCTGGGTGTCCCTGGGGACGGCCAGGCTGTTCCCTAGGTGTCACTGGGGGTGCCCTGGGTGTCCCTGGGGGGGCCCTGGCTGTCCCCTAGGGGTCTCTGGGGGTGCCCTGCCTGTCCCCTAGGTGTCCCTGGGGGTGCCCTGGCTGTCCCCTTGGTGTCCCTAGGGTGCCCTGTCTGTGCCCTTGGTGTCCCTGGGGGTGCCCTGGCTGTCCCTAGGGTGCCCTGGCTGTGCCCTGGGTGTCCCTGGGGGTGCCATGGCTATCCCTAGGGTGCCCTGGCTGTCCCCTAGGTGTCCCTGAGGGGTGCCCTGGGTGTCCCTGGGGGTGCTCAGGCTGTCCCCTACGTGTCCCTGGGTGTGCCCTGGGTGTCCCTGGGGATGCCCTGGCTGTCCACTAGGTGTCCCTGGGGTGCCCTGTCTGTCCCCTCGGTGACCCTAGGGGTGCCCAGGGTGTCCCTGGGGGTGCCCTTGCTGTCCCGTAGGTGTCCCTGGGGGTGCCCTGGGTGTCCCTGGGGGTGCCCTGGCTGTCCTTGGGGTGCTCTGGCTGTCCCCTTGGTGTCCCTGGGGGTGCCCTGGCTCTCCCCTAGCTGTCCCTGCGGGTGCCCTGGCTGTCCCTGGGGTGCAATGGCTGTCCTCTACGTGTCCCTGGGGGTGCCCTGGCTGTCCCCTCGGTGTCCCTGGGGGTGCCCTGCTTTTCCCCGAGGTGTCCTTTGGGGGGCCCTGGCTGTCCCCTAGGTGTCCCTGGGGGTGCCCTGCCTGTCCCCTACGTGTCCCTGGGGGTGCCATGCCTGTCCCCTAGGTCTCCCTGGGGGTGCCCTGCCTGTCCCCTAGGAGTCCCTGGGCGTGCCCTGGGTGTCCCTGGGGGTGCCCTGGCTGTCCCCTAGGTGTCCCTGGGGGCGCCCAGCGTGTCCCTGGGGTGCCGTGGCTGTCCCCTACGTGTCTCTGGGCGTGCCCAGGGTGTCCCTGGGGGTTCAGTTGCTGTCCCCTAGGTGTCCCTGGGGGTGCCCTGGGTGTCCCTGGGGTGCCCTGGCTGTCCCCTAGGTGTCCCTGGGGGTGCCCTGGCTGTCCTTGGGGTGCCCTGGGGGTGCCCTGGCTGTCCCCTAGGTGTCCCTGGGGGTTCCCTGCCTGTCCCCTAGGTGTCCCTGGGGGTGCCCTGGGTGTCCCTGGAGTGCCCTGGCTGTCCCCTAAATATCCCTGGGGGTGCCCTGGGTGTCCCTGGAGTGCCCTAGCTGTCCCCTAAATGTCCCTGGGGGTGCCCTGGCTGTCCCCTAGGTGTCCCTGGGGGTGTCTTGCCTTCCCCTAGGTGTCTCTGGGGGTGCCCTGGCTTTCCCCTTTATGTCCCTGGGGGTGCCCTGTCTGTCCCCTTGGTGTCCCAGCGGGTGCCCTGGGGGTCCCTGGGGTTCCCTGCCTGTCCCCTAGGTGTCCCTGGGGGTGCCCTGGGTGTCCCTGGGGTGCCCTGGCTGTCCCCTTGGTGTCCCTGGGGGTGCCCTGCATGTCCCTGGGGTGCCCTGGCTGTCCCCTAGGGGTCTCTGGGGGTGCCCTGGCTGTCCCGTCAGTGTCGCTGGGGGTGCCCTGGCTGTCCCGTCGGTGTCCCTGGGGGTTCCCTGCCTGTCCCCTAGGTGTCCCTGGGGGTGCCCTGGGTGTCCCTGGAGTGCCCTGGCTGTCCCCTAAATGTCCCTGGCGGTGCCCTGGGTTTCCCTGGAGTGCCCTAGCTGTCCCCTAAATGTCCCTGGGGGTGCCCTGGCTGTCCCCTAGGTGTCCCTGGGGGTGTCCTACCTTCCCCTAGGTGTCCCTGGGGGTGCCCTGGCTTTCCCCTCGGTGTCCCTGGGGGTGCCCTGTCTGTCCCCTTGGTGTCCCAGGGGGTGCCCTGGGTGTCCCTGGGGTGCCCTGGCTGTCCCCTAGGTGTCCCTGGGGGTGCCCTGGCTGTCCCCTTGGTGTCACTGGGGTGCCCTGGCTGTCCCCTTGGTGTCCCTGGGGGAGCCCTTGGTGTCCCTGGGGTGCCCTGGGGGTGCCCTGCCTGTCCCCTAGGTGTCCCTGGGGGTGCCATGCCTGTCCCCTAGGTGTCCCTGGGTGTGCCCTGGCTGTCCCTAGGGTGCCCTGGCTGTCCCCTAGGTGTCCCTGGGGGTGACTTGCCTGTCCCCTAGGTGTCCCTGGGGGTGCCCTGGCTGTTTCAAGCGTGCCCTGGCTGTGCCCTCGGTGTCTCTGGGGGTGCTCTGGCTGTCCCCTCGGTGTCCCTGGGGTGCCCTGGCTGTCCCTAGGGTGCCGTGGCTGTCCCCTAGGTGTCCCTGGGGGTGCCCTGGCTGTCCCCTAGGTGTCCCTGGGGGTGACCTGGTTGTCCCTGGAGATGCCCTGGCTGTTCTTTAGGTGTTCCTGGGTGTCCCTGGGGTGCCCTGGGGGTGCCCTGCCTGTCCTCCAGGTGTCCCTGGGGGTGCCCTGGCTGTCCCCTAGGTTTCCCTGGGGGTGCCCTGGCTGTCCCCTAGGTGTCCCTGGGGGTGCCCTGGGTGTCCCTGGAGTGCCCTGGCTGTCCCCTAGGTGTCCCTGGGTGTGCCCTGCCTGTCCCCTAGCTGTCCTTGGGGGTGCCCTGGGTGTCCCTGGGGGTGCCCTGCCTGTCCCCTAGGTGTCCCTGGGGGTGCCCTGGGTGTCCCTGGGGTGCCCTGGCTGTCCCCTTGGTGTCCCTGGGGTGCCCTGGCTGTCCCCTAGGGGTCTCTGGGGGTGCCCTGGCTGTCCCGTCAGTGTCCCTGGGGGTGCCCTGGCTGTCCCGTCAGTGTCCCTGGGGGTTCCCTGCCTGTCCCCTAGGTGTCCCTGGGGGTGCCCTGGGTGTCTCTGGAGTGCCCTGGCTGTCCCCTTGGTGTCCCTGTGGTTGCCCTGCCTGTCCCCTAGGTGTCCCTGGGGGTGCCCTGGCTGTCCCCTAGGTGTCACTGAGGGTGTCATGCCTTCGCCTAGGTGTCCCTGGGGGTGCCCTGCCTGTCCCCTAGATGTCCCTGGGGGTGCCCTGGGTGTCCCTGGGGGGGCGCTTGCTATCCCCTAGGTGTCCCTGGGGGGGCCCTGGCTGTCCCTGGGGTGCCCTGGCTGTCCCCTTGGTGTCCCTGGGGGGGCCCTGGCTGTCCCCTAGGTGTCCCTGTGGGTGCCCTTCCTGTCCTCTAGGTGTCCCTGGGGGTTCCCTGGCTGTCCCTCGGGTTCCCTGACTGTCCCCTAAATGTCCCTGGGGGTGCCCTGGCTGTCCTTGGGGTGCTCTGGCTGTCCCCTTGGTGTCCCTGGGGGTGCCCTGGCTGTCCCTGGGGGTGCACAGGGTGTCAGTGGGGTTCCCTGGCTATCCCGTACGTGTCCCTGGGGTTCCCTGGCTGTCCCCTCGGTTTCCCTGGGGGTGCGCTGAGTGTCCCTGGGCTGCCCTGGCTGTCCCCTAGGTGTCCCTGGGGATGCCCTCGCTGTCCCTGGGGTGCCCTGGCTGTCCCCTATGTGTCCCTGGGGGTCCCCTTGGTGTCCCTGGGGGTGCCCAGGGTGTCCCTTAGGTGTCCCTGGGGGTGCCCTTGCTGTCCCCTTGGTGTCCCTGGGGGTGCCCTGGGTGTCCCTGGGGATGACCTGGCTGTCCCCTAGGTGTCTCTGGGGGTCCCCTGCGTGTCCCCTAGGTGTCCTTGGGGGTGCCCTGGCTATCCCTAGGGTGGCGTGGCTGTGCCCTCGGTGTCCCTGGGGGTGCCCTGGCTGTCCCTAGGGTGCCCTGGCTGTCCCCTAGGTGTCCCTGGGGGTGCCCTGGGTGTGCCTGGGGTGCCCTGGCTGTCCCCTAGGTGTCCCTGGGGGTGCCCTGGCTGTCCCCTAAGTGTCCCTGGGGGTGCCCTGGGTGTCCCTGGGGTGCCCTGGGTGTCCCTGGGGGGGCCCTGGCTGTCCCCTAGGTGTCGCTGGGGGTGCCCTGGCTGTCCCCTAGGTGTCTCTGGGGGTGCCCTCGCTGTCCCTGGGGTGCCCTGGCTGTCCCCTAGGTGTACCTGGGTGTGCCCTGGGTGTCCCTGGGGGTGCACAGGGTGTCCCTGAGGTTCCCTGGCTGTCCCCTAGGTGTCCCTGGGGGGGCCCTGGCTGTCTCCTAGGTGTCCCTGGGTGTGCCCTGGGTGTCTCTGGGGGTGCACAGGGTGTCCCTGGGGTTCCCTGGCTGTCCCCTAGGTGTCCCTGGGGGTGCCCTGGCTGTCCCGTACGTCTCCCTGGGGGTACCCTGGAGGTCCCCTAGGTGTCCCTGGGGGTGCCCTGGGTGTCCCTGGGGTGCCCTGGTGTGCCCTGGCTGTCCCCTAGTTGTCCCTGGTGGTGCCCTGGGTGTCCCTGGGGTGCCCTGGCTGTCCCCTAGTTGTCCCTGGGAGTTCCCAGGGTGTCCCTGGGAGTGCCCTGGCTGTCCCCTACGTTTCCCTGCGGGTGCCCTGGGTTTCCCTGGGGTGCCCTGGCTGTCCCTGCGGTGCCATGGCTGTCCTCTACGTGTGCCTGAGGTGCCCTGTGGTTGCCCTGCCTGTCCCCTCGGTGTCCCTGTGGGGGCCCTGGCTGTCCCCTAGGTGTCCCTGGGGGTGCCCCGCCTGTCCCCTAGGTGTCCGTGGGGGTGCCCTGGCTGTCCTCTAGGTGTCCCTGGGGGTGCCCTGGCTGTCCCTCGGGTTCCCTGGCTGTCCCCTAGGTGTCCCTGGGGGTGCCCAGGGAGTCCCTGGGGTTCCCTGGCTGTCCCCTAGGTGTCCCTGGGGGGGCCCTGGCAGTCCCCGAGGTGTCCCTGGGGGTGCCCTGGGTGTCCCTGGGGGTGCTCAGGGTGTCACTGGGGTTCCCTGACTGTCCCCTAGGTGTCCCTGGGGGTGCCCTCGCTCTCCCTGGGGTGCCCTGGCTGTCCCCTTGGTGGCCCTGGGGGTGCCCTGGGTGTCCCTGGGGGTGCCCTGGAGGTCCCCTTGGTTTCCCTGGGGGTGCCCTGGCTGTCCCTGGGGTGCCCTGGCTGTCCCCTAGGTGTCCCTGGGTGTGCCCTGGGTGTCCCTGGGGGTGCCCTGGCTTTCCCCTAGTTGTCCCTGGGGGTGCCCTGGCTGTCCCTAGTGCGCCCTGGGGGTGCCCTAGGTGTCCCTGGGGGTGCCCTGGCTGTCCCTGGAGTGCCATGGCTGTCCCGTCGGTGTCCCTGGGGGTGCCCTGATTGTCCCTGGGGTGCCCAGGGGGTGCCCTGGCTGTCCTCTCGGTGTCCCTGGGGGTGCCCATGGTGTCCCTGGGAGTGCCCTGGCTGTCCCTGGAGTGCCATGGCTGTCCCGTCGGTGTCCCTGGGGGTGCCCTGATTGTCCCTGGGGTGCCCAGGGGGTGCCCTGGCTGTCCTCTCGGTGTCCCTGGGGGTGCCCTGAGTGTCCCTGAGGTGCCCTGGCTGTCCCCTAGGTGTCCCTGGGGGTGCCCTGGCTGTCCCCTTCGTGTCTTGGGGGTGCCCTCGCTGTCCCTGGTGTGCCCTGGCTGTCCCCTTGGTGGCCCTGGGGGTGCCCTGGGTGTCCCTGGGGGTGCCCTGGAGGTCCCCTTGGTGTCCCTGGGTGTGCCCTGGCTGTCCCTGGGGTGCCCTGGCTGTCCCCTAGGTGTCCCTCGGTGTGCCCTGGGTGTCCCTGGGGGTGCCCTGGCTTTCCGCTAGTTGTCCCTGGGGGGGGCCCTGGCTGTCCCCTAGGTGTCCCTGGGGGTGCCCTAGGTGTCCCTGGAGTGCCCTGGCTGTCCCCTAGGTGTCCTTGGGGGGGCCTTGGCTGTCCCCTAGGTGTCCCTGGGGGTGCCCTGCCTGTCCCCAAGGTGTCCCTGCGGGTGCCCTGGCTGTTCCCTAGGTGTCCCTGGGGGTGCCCTGGGTGTCCCTGGGGGTGCCCTGGCTGTCCCCTAGGGGTCTCTGAGGGTGCCCTGCCTGTCCCCTAGGTGTCCCTAGGGGTGCCCTGGCTGTCCCCTAGGTGTCCCTGGGTGTGCCCTGGCTGTCCCTAGGGTGCCCTGGCTGTCCCCTAGGTGTCCCTGGGGGTGCCCTGGGTGTCCCTGGGGTGCCCTGGCTGTCCCCTAGGTGTCCCTGGGGGGGCCCTGGCTGTCCCCTAGGTGTCCCTGGGGTGCCCTGGCTGTCCCCTAGGGGTCCCTGGGGGTGCCCTGGCTGTCCCTGGGGTGCCCTGGCTGTCCCCTAGATGTCCCTGGAGGTCGCCTAGGTGTCCCTGGGGGTGCCCTCGCTGTCCCTGGGGTGCCCTGGCCGTCCCCTAGGTGTCCCTGTAGGTGCCCTGGCTGTCCCCTAGGTGTCCCTGGGGGTCCCCTTGGTGTCCCTGGGGGTGCCCTGGAGGTCCCCTAGGTGTCCATGGGGGTGCCCTGGGTGTCCCTGGCTGCCCTGGCTGTCCCCTAGGTGTCCCTGGGGGTGCCCTGGATGTCCCTGGGGGTGCCCTGGCTGTCCCTGGGGGTGCCCTGGCTGTCCCCTAGGTGGCCCTGGGGGTGCCCTGGCTGTCCTTTAGGTGTCTTTTGGGGTGCCCTGGCTGTCCCTGGGGGAGCCCTGGCTGTCCCTTGGGGGTGCCCTGGCTGTCCCCTTCGTGTCCCTGGGGGTGCCCTGGGTGTCCCTGGAGTGCCCGTGCCTTCCCCTAAATGTCCCTGGGGGTGCCCTGGCTGTCCCCTAGATGTCCCTGGGGGTGCACTGGCTGTCCCCTAGGTGTCCCTGGGGGTGCCCTGTCTGTCGTTAGGGAGCCCTGGCTGTCCCCTAGGTGTCCCTGGGGGTGCCCTGGGTGTCCCTGGGGTGCCCTGGCTGTCCCCTTGGTGTCCCTGGGGGTGCCCTGTGGGTCCCTGGGGTGCCCTGGGTGTGCCCGGGTGTCCCTGGGGGTGCCCTGGCTGTCCCCTAGGTGTCCCTGGGGGTGCCCTGCCTGTTCCCTAGGTGTCCCTGGGGGTGCCCTGGCTATCCCTCGGGTTCCCTGGCTGTCCCCTAGGTGTCCCTGGGGGTGCCCTGGGTGTCCCTGTGGTGCCCTGGCTGTCCCCTAGATGTCCCTGGGGTGCCCTGGCTGTCTCCTAGGTGTCCCTGGGGGTGCCCTGGTGTCCCTCGGGGTGCCCTGGCTGTCCCCTAGGTGTCCCTGGGGGTGCCGTGGGTGTGCCTGGGGTGCCCTGTCTGTCCTCTAGGTGTCCCTGGGGTTGCCCTGGGTGTCCCTGGGGTGCTCTGGATGTCCCTTTGGTGTCCCTGGGGGTGCCCTGGCTGTCCCCTTGGTGTCCCTAAGGTGCCCTGTCTGTGCCCTTGGTGTCCCTGGGGGTGCCCTGGCTGTCCCTAGGGTGCCCTGGCTGTCCCCTAGGTGTCTCTGGGGGTGCCCTGGTGTCCCTCGGGGTGCCCTGGCTTTCCCCTAGGTGTCCCTGGGGGTGCCGTGGGTGTGCCTGGGGTGCCCTGGCTGTCCTCTAGGTGTCCCAGGGGTTGCCCTGGGTGTCCCTGGGGACGCCCAGGCTGTTCCCTAGGTGTCACTGGGGGTGCCCTGGGTGTCCCTAGGGCGCCCTGGGGGTTCCCTAGGTGTCCCTGGGGGTGCCCTGGCTGTCCCCTAGGTGTCCCTGGGGGTGCCCTGCCTGTCCCCTAGGTGTCCCTGGGGGTGCCCTGGGTGTCCCTGGGGTGCCCTGGCTGTCCCCTAGGTGTCCCAGGGGGTGCCCTGGCTGTCCCCTAGGTGTCCCTGGGAGTGCCCTCGCTGTCCCTGGGGTGCCCTGGCTGTCCCCTTGGTGGCCCTGGGGGTGCCCTGGGTGTCCCTGGGGGCGCCCTGGAGGTCCCCTTGGTGTCCCTGGGGGTGCCCTGGCTGTCCCTGGGGTGCCCTGGCTGTCCCCTAGGTGTCCCTGGGTGTGCCCTGGGTGTCCCTGGGGGTGCCCTGGCTGTCCCTGGAGTGCCATGGCTGTCCCGTCGGTGTCCCTGGGGGTGCCCTGATTGTCCCTGGGGTACCCAGTGGGTGCCCTGGCTGTCCCCTCGGTGTCCCTGGGGGTGCCCATGGTGTCCCTGGGAGTGCCCTGGCTGTCCCCTAGGTGTCCCTGGGGGTGCCCTGAGTGTCCCTGAGGTGCCCTGGCTGTCCCCTAGGTGTCCCTGGGGGTGCCCTGGCTGTCCCCTTCGTGTCTTGGGGGTGCCCTCGCTGTCCCTGGTGTGCCCTGGCTGTTTCCTTGGTGTTTCTGGGGGTGCCCTGGCTGTCCCTGGGGGTGCCCTGGCTGTCCCCTAGGTGTCCCTGGGTATGCCCTGGCTGTCCCTGGGGGTGCCCTGCCTGTCCCCTTGGTGTCCCAGGGGGTGCCCTGGGTGTCCCTGGGGTGCCCTGGCTGTCCCCTAGGTGTCCCTGGGGGTGCCCTGGCTGTCCCCTTGGTGTCCATGGGGGTGCCCTGGCTGTCCTCTAGGTGTCCCTGGGGGTTCCCTGGGTATCCCTGGAGTGCCCTGGCTGTCCCCTAAATGTCCCTGGGGGTGCCTTGGGTGTCCCTGGAGTGCTCTGTCTGTCCCCTAGGTGTCCCTGGGGGTACCCTGGCTGTCCCCTAGGTGTCCCTGGGGGTGCCCAGGGTGTCCCTGGGGGGGCCCTGGCTGTCCCCTAAGTGTCCCTGGGGGGGCCCTGGCTGTCCCTGGGGTGCCCTGGCTGTCCCCTAGGTGTCCCTGGGGGGGGCCTGGCTGTCCCCTAGGTGTCCCTGGGGGTGCCCTCGCTGTCCCTGGGGTGCCCTGGCTGTCCCCTTGGCGCCCCTGGGGGTGCCCTGGGTGTCCCTGGGGGTGCCCTGGAGGTCCCCTTGGTGTCCCTGGGGGTGCCCTGGCTGTCCCTGGGGTGCCCTGGCTGTCCCGTAGGTGTCCCTGGGTGTGCCCTGGGTGTCCCTGGGGGTGCCCTTGCTGTCCCCTTGGTGTCCCTGGGGGTGCCCTGGGTGTCCCTGGGGATGACCTGGCTGTCCCCTAGGTGTCTCTGGGGGTCCCCTGCGTGTCCCCTAGGTGTCCTTGGGGGTGCCCTGGCTGTCCCTAGGGTGGCGTGGCTGTGCCCTCGGTGTCCCTGGGGGTGCCCTGGCTGTCCCTAGGGTGCCCTGGCTGTCCCCTAAGTGTCCCTGGGGGTGCCCTGGGTGTCCCTGGGGTGCCCTGGGTGTCCCTGGGGGGGCCCTGGCTGTCCCCTAGGTGTCGCTGGGGGTGCCCTGGCTGTCCCCTAGGTGTCTCTGGGGGTGCCCTCGCTGTCCCTGGGGTGCCCTGGCTGTCCCCTAGGTGTCCCTGGGTGTGCCCTGGGTGTCCCTGGGGGTGCACAGGGTGTCCCTAAAGTTCCCTGGCTGTCCCCTAGGTGTCCCTGGGGGGGCCCTGGCTGTCTCCTAGGTGTCCCTGGGTGTGCCCTGGGTGTCTCTGGGGGTGCACAGGGTGTCCCTGGGGTTCCCTGGCTGTCCCCTAGGTGTCCCTGGGGGTGCCCTGGCTGTTCCGTACGTCTCCCTGGGGGTACCCTGGAGGTCCCCTAGGTGTCCCTGGGGGTGCCCTGGGTGTCCCTGGGGTGCCCTGGGGTGCCCTGGCTGTCCCCTAGTTGTCCCTGGTGGTGCCCTGGGTGTCCCTGGGGTGCCCTGGCTGTCCCCTAGTTGTCCCTGGGAGTTCCCAGGGTGTCCCTGGGAGTGCCCTGGCTGTCCCCTACGTTTCCCTGCGGGTGCCCTGGGTGTCCCTGGGGTGCCCTGGCTGTCCCCTAGGTGTCCCTGGGGGTGCCCTGGCTGTCCCTGCGGTGCCATGGCTGTCCTCTACGTGTGCCTGGGGTGCCCTGTGGTTGCCCTGCCTGTCCCCTCGGTGTCCCTGTGGGGGCCCTGGCTGTCCCCTAGGTGTCCCTGGGGGTGCCCCGCCTGTCCCCTAGGTGTCCGTGGGGGTCCCCTGGCTGTCCTCTAGGTGTCCCTGGGGGTGCCCTGGCTGTCCCTCGGGTTCCCTGGCTGTCCCCTAGGTGTCCCTGGGGGTGCCCAGGGTGTCCCTGGGGTTCCCTGGCTGTCCCCTAGGTGTCCCTGGGGGGGCCCTGGCAGTCCCCGAGGTGTCCCTGGGGGTGCCCTGGGTGTCCCTGGGGGTGCTCAGGGTGTCACTGGGGTTCCCTGACTGTCCCGTACGTGTCCCTGGGGGTGCCCTGGAGGTCCCCTAGGTGTCCCTGGGGGGGCCCTGGCTGTCCCCTAGGTGTCCCTGGGGGTGCCCTCGCTGTCCCTGGGGTGCCCTGGCTGTCCCCTTGGTGGCCCTGGGGGTGCCCTGGGTGTCCCTGGGGGTGCCCTGGAGGTCCCCTTGGTGTCCCTGGGTGTGCCCTGGCTGTCCCTGGGGTGCCCTGGCTGTCCCCTAGGTGTCCCTGGGTGTGCCCTGGGTGTCCCTGGGGGTGCCCTGGCTTTCCGCTAGGTGTCCCTGGGGGGGGCCCTGGCTGTCCCCTAGGTGTCCCTGGGGGTGCCCTAGGTGTCCCTGGAGTGCCCTGGCTGTCCCCTAGGTGTCCTTGGGGGGGCCTTGGCTGTCCCCTAGGTGTCCCTGGGGGTGCCCTGCCTGTCCCCAAGGTGTCCCTGCGGGTGCCCTGGCTGTCCCCTAGGTGTCCCTGGGTGTGCCCTGGCTGTCCCTAGGGTGCCCTGGCTGTCCCCTAGGTGTCCCTGGGGGGGCCCTGGCTGTCCCCTAGGTGTCCCTGGGGCTGCCCTGTCTGTCCGTGGGCGGCCCTGGCTGTCCCCTAGGTGTCCCTGGGGGTGCCCTGGCTGTCCCTGGGGTGCCCTGGCTGTCCCCTAGATGTCCCTGGAGGTCGCCTAGGTGTCCCTGGGGGTGCCCTCGCTGTCCCTGGGGTGCCCTGGCTGTCCCCTAGGTGTCACTGGGGGTGCCCTGGGTGTCCCTGGGGTGCCCTGGCTGTCCCCTAGGTGTCCCAGGGGGTGCCCTGGCTGTCCCCTAGGTGTCCCTGGGGGTGCCCTCGCTGTCCCTGAGGTGCCCTGGCTGTCCCCTTGGTGGCCCTGGGGGTGCCCTGGGTGTCCCTGGGGGTGCCCTGGAGATCCCCTTGGTGTCCCTGGGGGTGCCCTGGCTGTCCCTGGGGTGCCCTGGCTGTCCCCTAGGTGTCCCTGGGTGTGCCCTGGGTATCCCTGGGGGTGTCCTGGCTTTCCCCTTGGTGTCCCTGGGGGTGCCCTGGCTCTCCCTAGGGTGCCCTGGCTGTGCCCTAGGGGTCCCTGGGGGTGCCCTGGCTGTCCCTAGGGTGCCCTGGCTGTCACCTAGGTGTCCCTTGGGGTGCGCTGGTGTCCCTGGGGGTGCCCTGCCTGTCCCCTAGGTGTCCCTGGGGGTGCCCTGGCTGTCCCTGGAGTGCCCTGGCTGTCCCCTAGGTGTCCCTGGGGGTGCCCTGGCTGTCCCCTAGGTGTCCCTGGGGGTGCCCTGGCTGTCCCCTAGGTGTCCCTGGGGGTGCCCTTCCTCTCCCCTAGGTGTCCCTGGGGGTGCCCTGGCTGTCCCCTAGGTGTCCCTGGGGGTGCCCTGGGTGTCCCTGGGGGTGCCCTGGCTGTCCCCTAGGTGTCGCTGGGGGTGCCCTGGGTGTCCCTGGGGGTGCCCTCGCTGTCCCTGGGGTGCCTTGGCTGTCCCCTAGGTGGCCCTGGGGGTGCCCTGGGTGTCCCTGGGGGTGCCCTGGAGGTCCCCTTGGTGTCCCTGGGGGTGCCCTGGCTGTCCCTGGGGTGCCCTGGCTGTCCCCAAGGTGTCCCTGGGGGTGCCTTGCCTGTCCTCTCGGTGTCCCTGGGGGTGCCCTGGCTGTCCTCTAGGTGTCCCTGGGGGTGCCCTGGGTGTCCCTGGAGTGCCCTGGCTGTCTCCTAGGTGTCCCTGTGGGTGCCCTCCCTGTCCCTCGGGATGCCCTGGCTGTCCCCTAGGTGTCCCTGGGGGTGCCCTGGGTGTCCCTGGGGTGCCCTGGCTGTCCCCTAGGTGTCCCTGGGGGGGCCCTGGCTGTCCCCTAGGTGTCCCTGGGGCTGCCCTGTCTGTCCGTGGGGGGCCCTGGCTGTCCCCTAGGTGTCCCTGGGGGTGTTCTGGCTGTCCCTGGGGTGCCCTGGCTGTCCCGTAGATGTCCCTGGAGGTCGCCTAGGTGTCCCTGGGGTGCCCTGGCTGTCCCCTAGGTGTCCCAGGGGGTGCCCTGGCTGTCCCCTAGGTGTCCCTGGGGGTGCCCTCGCTGTCCCTGGGGTGCCCTGGCTGTCCCCTTGGTGGCCCTGGAGGTGCCCTGGGTGTCCCTGGGGGTGCCCTGGAGGTCCCCATGGTGTCCCTGGGGGTGCCCTGGCTGTCCCTGGGGTGCCCTGGCTGTCCCCTAGGTGTCCCTGGGTGTGCCCTGGGTATCCCTGGGGGTGCCCTGGTTTTCCCCTAGGTGTTCTTGGGGGTGCCCTGGCTGTCCCTGGGGTACTCTGGATGTCCCCTTGGTGTCCCTGGGGGTGCCCTGGCTCTCCCTAGGGTGCCCTGGCTGTGCCCTAGGGGTCCCTGGGGGTGCCCTGGCTGTCCCTAGGGTGCCCTGGCTGTCACCTAGGTGTCCCTTGGGGTGCGCTGGTGTCCCTGGGGGTGCCCTGCCTGTCCCCTAGGTGTCCCTGGGGGTGCCCTGGCTGTCCCTGGAGTGCCCTGGCTGTCCCCTAGGTGTCCCTGGGGGTGCCCTGGCTGTCCCCTAGGTGGCCCTGGGGGTGCCCTGGGTGTCCCTGGGGGTGCCCTGGAGGTCCCCTAGGTGTCCCTGGGGGTGCCCTGGGTGTCCCTGGTGTGCCCTGGCTGTCCCCAAGGTGTCCCTGTGGGTGCCCAAAGTGTCCCTGGAAGTGCCCTGGCTGTCCCCTAGGGGTCTCTGGCGGTGCCCTGCCTGTCCCCTAGGTGTCCCTGGAGGTCCCCTTGGTGTCCCTGGGGGTGCCCAGGGTGTTCCTTAGGTGTCCCTGGGGGTGCCCTGGCTGTCCCTGTGGTGCTCTGGATGTCCCCTTGGTGTCCCTGGGGGTGCCCTGGCTGTCCCTAGGGTGCCCTGGCTGTGCCCTAGGGGTCCCTGGGGGTGGCCTGGCTGTCCCTAGGGTGCCCTGGCTGTCAGCTAGGTGTCCCTTGGGGTGCGTTGGTGTCCCTCGGGCTGCCCTGGCTGTCCCCTTGGTGTCCCTGGGGGTGACCTGGGTGTCCCTGGAGTGCCCTGGCTGTCCTCTAGGTGTCCCTGGGGGTGCACTGGCTGTCCCCTAGGTGTCCCTCGGGGTGACCTGGGTGTCCCTGGAGTGCCCTGGCTGTCCCCTAAATGTCCCTGGGGGTGCCCTGGCTTTCCCCTCGGTGTCCCTGGGGGTGCCCTGGGTGTCCCTGCGGTGCCCTGGCTGTCCCCATGGTGTCCCTGTGGGTGCCCAGAGTGTCCCTGGGAGTGCCCTGGCTGTCCGCTAGGGGTCTCAAAGTGTGCCCTGCTGTCCCCTTCGTGTCTTGGGGGTGCCCTCGCTGTCCCTGGTGTGCCCTGGCTGTCCCCTTGGTGGCCCTGGGGGTGCCCTGGGTGTCCCTGGGGGTGCCCTGGAGGTCCCCTTGGTGTCCCAGGGGGTGCCCTGGGTGTCCCTGGGGTGCCTTGGCTGTCCCCTAGGTGTCCCTGGGGGTGCCCTGGCTGTCCCCTTGGTGTCCCTGGGGTGCCCTGGCTGTCCCCTAGGTGTCTCTGGGGGGGCCTTGGCTGTCCTTGGGGTGCTCTGGCTGTCCCCTTGGTGTCCCTGGGGGAGCCCTGGGTGTCCCTGGGGTGCCCTGGGGGTGCCCTGCCTGTCCTCTAGGTGTCCCTGGGGGTGCCCTGGCTGTCCCCTCGGTGTCCCTGGGGGTGCCCTGCCTGTCCCCTAAATGTCCCTGGGGGGGCCCTGGCTGTCCCCTAGGTGTCCCTGGGGGTGACCTGGGTGTCCCTGGAGTGCCCTGGCTGTCCCTTAAATGTCCCTGGGGGTGCCCTGGCTTTCCCCTCGGTGTCCCTGGGGGTGCCCTACCTGTCCCCTAGGTGTCCCTAAAGGTGCCCTGGCTCTCCCCTAGGTGTCCCTGGGGGTGACCTGGGTGTCCCTGGAGTGCCCTGGCTGTCCCCTAAATGTCCCTGGGGGTGCCCTGGCTTTCCCCTCGGTGTCCCTGGGGGTGCCCTGCCTGTCCCCTAGGTGTCCCTGGGGGTGCCCTGGGTGTCCCTGGGGTGCCCTGGCTGTCCCCTAGGTGTCCCAGGGGGTGCCCTGGCTGTCCCCTAGGTGTCCCTGGGGGTGCCCTCGCTGTCCCTGGGGTGCCCTGGCTGTCCCCTTGGTGTCCCTGGGGGTGCCCTGGGTGTCCCTGGGGGTGCCCTGGAGGTCCCCTTGGTGTCCCTGGGGGTGCCCTGGCTGTCCCTGGGGTGCCCTGGCTGTCCCCTAGGTGTCCCTGGGTGTGCCCTGGGTATCCCTGGGGGTGCCCTGGCTTTCCCCTTGGTGTCCCTAGGGGTGCCCTGGCTCTCCCTAGGGTGCCCTGGCTGTGCCCTAGGGGTCCCTGGGGGTGCCCTGGCTGTCCCTAGGGTGCCCTGGCTGTCACCTAGGTGTCCCTTGGGGTGCGCTGGTGTCCCTGGGGGTGCCCTGCCTGTCCCCTAGGTGTCCCTGGGGGTGCCCTGGCTGTCCCTGGAGTGCCCTGGCTGTCCCCTAGGTGTCCCTGGGGGTGCCCTGGCTGTCCCCTAGGTGTCCCTGGGGGTGCCCTGGCTGTCCCCTAGGTGTCCCTGGGGGTGCCCTTCCTCTCCCCTAGGTGTCCCTGCGGGTGCCCTGGCTGTCCCCTAGGTGTCCCTGGGGGTGCCCTGGGTGTCCCTGGGGGTGCCCTCGCTGTCCCTGGGGTGCCCTGGCTGTCCCCTAGGTGGCCCTGGGGGTGCCCTGGGTGTGCCTGGGGGTGCCCTGGAGGTCCCCTTGGTGTCCCTGGGGGTGCCCTGTCTGTCCCTGGGGTGCCCTGGCTGTCCCCAAGGTGTCCCTGGAGGTGCCTTGCCTGTCCTCTCGGTGTCCCTGGGGGTGCCCTGGCTGTGCCCTCGGTGTCCCTGGGGGTGCCCTGGCTGTCCCTAGGATGCCTTGGCTGTCCCCTAGGTGTCCCTGGGGGGGCCCTGGTGTCCCTGGGTTGCCCTGGCTGTCCCCTAGGTGTCCTTTCCTCGCTCGTATCCTCGACTCCGCCTGCGGCGCCATGGTGACACCCCTCCCAGTCTGGACCATTGTGGCCTCACCCCCTCCCCTGGGGCCATCCGACCCATCCCAGTATAGACCAGTAAGGCACCGAGTGGCCACCATGGACTCCCACACGCCTGCCAGTTCATCCCAGTTCATCCCAGTCCACTCTTCGTCCATCCCAGGTTTCTCTGGTCACCCTCCCAGTGCTCTCAGTCCATCCCAGTCCCGCAGGTGTTGGTGCTTGGGGCTTGATGAGCTGGTGCCTGTCCGCAACGTGGAGCGGCTCAAACGGGACCTCAGGGTGAGGGGGGCGCGGATTTGGGGGGATCCTGGGGGTCCTGAGTTGTCGTGGAGAGGGTTTTTGGGTTGTGGGGGGTCTGGGGGGAGTCCTGGGGGCTGCTTTGGGTGCTTTGGGGGGTATTCGGGAGGTTTGGGCGGCCCATTTGAGGCATCAAAGAACCTGAGGAGGGTTTTGATAGCTCCTGGATGTGGAGGCGGCCGTGGGGGTGAGCTGGCTGTCCCAGGGGGTTCCTGGCTGTCCCTCGATGTCCCTGGGGTGCCCTGGCTGTCACTTAGGTGTCCCTCGGGGTGCCCTGGCTGTCCCTAGGGTACCCTAGCTGTCCCCTAGGTGTCCCTGGGGTGCCCTGACTGTCCCTAGGTGTCCCTGGGGGTACCCTGGCTGTCCCTGGAGGTGCCCTGCCTGTCCCCTAGGTGTCCCTGGGGGTGTCCTGCCTTGCCCTAGGTGTCCCTGGGGGTGCCCTGGCTGTCCCCTCCGTGTCCCTGGGGGTGCCCTGGCTGTCCCGTCAGTGTCACTGGGGGTGCCCTGCCTGTCCCTTAGGTGTCCCTGGGGGTGCCCTGGCTGTCCCTAGGGTGCCCTGGCTGTGCCCTCGGTGTCTCTGGGGGTGCCCTGGCTGTGCCCTCGGTGTCTCTGGGGGTGCCCTAGGTGTCCCTGGGGGTGACCTCGGTGTCCCTGGGGGAGCCCTGGGTGTGCCTGGCGTGCCCTGGCTGTCCCCTAGGTGTCCCTGGGGGGGCCCTGGGTGTCCCTGGGGGTGCCCTGGAGGTCCCCTAGGTGTCCCTGGGGGTGCCCTGGGTGTCCCTGGTGTGCCCTGGCTGTCCCCAAGGTGTCCCTGTGGGTGCCCAAAGTGTCCCTGGAAGTGCCCTGGCTGTCCCCTAGGGGTCTCTGGGGGTGCCCTGGCTGTCCCGTCAGTGTCCCTGGGGGTGCCCTGCCTGTCCCCTAGGTGTCCCTGGAGGTCCCCTTGGTGTCCCTGGGGGTGCCCAGGGTGTTCCTTAGTTGTCCCTGGGGGTGCCCTGGCTGTCCCTGGGGTGCTCTGGATGTCCCCTTGGTGTCCCTGGGGGTGCCCTGGCTGTCCCTAGGGTGCCCTGGCTGTGCCCTAGGGGTCCCTGGGGGTGCCCTGGCTGTCCCTAGGGTGCCCTGGCTGTCAGCTAGGTGTCCCTTGGGGTGCGTTGGTGTCCCTCGGGGTGCCCTGGCTGTCCCCTAGGTGTCCCTGGGGGGGCTCTGGCTGTCCCCTAGGTGTCCCTGGGGGTGCCCTGCCTCTCCCCTAGGTGTCCCTGGGGGTGCCCTGGCTGTCCCCTAGGTGTCCCTGGGGGTGCCCTGGGTGTCCCTGGGGGTGCCCTGGCTGTCCCCTAGGTGTCCCTGGGGGTGCCCTGGGTGTCCCTGGGGGTGCCCTCGCTGTCCCTGGGGTGCCCTGGCTGTCCCCTAGGTGGCCCTGGGGGTGCCCTGGCTTTCCCCTCGGTGTCCCTGGGGGTGGCCTGCCTGTCCCCTAGGTGTCCCTGGGGGTGCCCTGGGTGTCCTTGGGGTGCCCTGGGGGTGCCCTGCCTGTCCCCTAGGTGTCCCTGGGGGGGCCCTGGCGGTCCCCTAGGTATCCCTGGGGTGCCCTGCCTGTCCCCTAGGTGTCCCTGGGGGTTCCCTGCCTGTCCCCTAGGTGTCCCTGGGGGTGCCCTGGGTGTCCCTGGGGGCGCCCTGGCTGTCCCCTAGGTGTCCCTGGGGGTTCCCTGCCTGTCCCCTAGGTGTCCCTGGGGGTTCCCTGGGTGTCCCCTGGGGGTGCCCCGGCTGTCCCCTAGGTGTCCCTGGGGGTGCCCTGGGTGTCCCTGGAGTGCCCTGGCTGTCCCCTAAATGTCCCTGTGGGTGCCTTGGGTGTCCCTGGAGTGCCCTGGCTGTCCCCTAAATGTCCCTGGGGGTGCCCTGGCTGTCCCCTAGGTGTCCCTGGGGGTGTCCTGCCTTCCCCTAGATGTCCCTGGGGGTGCCCTGGCTTTCCCCTCGGTGTCCCTGGGGGTGCCCTGCCTGTCCCCTTGGTGTCCCTGTGCGAGCCCTGGGTGTCCCTGGGGTGCCCTGGGGGTGCCCTGCCTGTCCTCTAGGTGTCCCTGGGGGTGCCCTGGCTGTCCCCTCGGTGTCCCTGGGGGTGCCCTGCCTGTCTCCTAGGTGTCCCTGTGGGGGCCCTGGCTGTCCCCTTGGTGTCCCTGGGGGTGACCTGGGTGTCCCTGGAGTGCCCTGGCTGTCCCCTAAATGTCCCTGGGGGTGCCCTGGCTTTCCCCTCGGTGTCCCTTGGGGTGCCCTGCCTGTCCCCTAGGTGTCCCTGGGGGTGCCCTGCCTGTCCCCTAGGTGTCGTTGGGGGTGCCCTGGGTTTCCCTGGGGGTGCACTGCCTGTCCCCTAGGTGTCCCTGGGGGTACCCTGAGTGTCCCTGGGGTGCCCTGGCTGTCCCCTTGGTGTCCCTGGGGGTGCCCTGGGTGTCCCTGGGGTGCCCTGGCTGTCCCCATGGTGTCCCTGTGGGTGCCCAGAGTGTCCCTGGGGGTGCCCTGGCTGTCCCTAGGGTGCCCTGGCTGTGCCCTCAGTGTCCCTGGCGGTGCCCTGGGTGTCCCTGGGGTGCCCTGACTGTCCCCTAGGTGTCCCTGGGGGTGCCCTGGGTGTCCCTGGGGGTGCCCTGGCGGTCCCTAGGGTGCCCTGGCTGTCCCCTAGGTGTCCCTGGGGGTGCCCTGGATGTCCTTGAGGTGCCCTGGCTGTCCCCAAGGTGTCTTTGGGAGTTCCCTGGCTGTCCCCTAGTGGTCTCTGAGGGTGCCCTGGCTGTCCCGTCAGTGTCCCTGGGGGTGCCCTGCCTGTCCCCTAGGTGTCCCTGGGGGTGCCCTGGCTGTCCCTGGAGTGCCCTGGCTGTCCCCTTGGTGTCCCTGGGGGTGCCCTGGCTGTCCCCTAGGTGTCCCTGGGGGTGCCCTGGCTGTCCCTGGAGTGCCCTGGCTGTCCCCTTGGTGTCCCTGGGAGTGCCCAGGCTGTCCCCTAGGTGTTCCTGGGGGGGCCCTGGCTGTCCCCTAGGTGTCCCTGGGGGTCCCCTTGGTGTCCCTGGGGGTGCCCTGGCTGTCCCTTAGGTGTCCATGGGGTGCCCTGGGTGTCCCTGGGCTGCCCTGGCCGTCCCCTAGGTGTCCCTGGGGGTCCCCTTGGTGTCCCAGGGGGTGCCCTGGCTGTCCCCTAGGTGTTCCTGGGGGTGCCCTGGCTGTCCCCTAGGTGTCCCTGGGGGTCCCCTTGGTGTCCCTGGGTGCCCTGGCTGTCCCCTAGGTGTCCATTGGGGTGCCATGGATGTCCCTGGGGGGGCCCTGGCTGTCCCTGGGGGTGCCCTGGCTGTCCTTTAGGTGGCCCTGGGGGTGCCCTGGCTGTCCCCTAGGTGTCCCTGGGGGTGCCCTGGCTGTCCCTGGGGGTGCCCTGGCTGTCCCTTCGTGTCCCTGGGGGTGCCCTGGCTGTCCCTGGGGCTGCCCTGGCTTTCCCCTCGGTGTCCCTGGGGGTGCCCTGCCTGACCCCTAGGTGTCCCTGGGGATGCCCTGCCTGTCCCCTAGGTGTCCCTGGGGGTGCCCTGGGTGTCCCTGGGGTGCCCTGGCTGTCCCCTAGGTTTCCCTGGGGGTGCCCTGGGTGTCCCTGGAGTGCCCTGGCTGTCCCCTTAATGTCCCTGGGGGTGCCATGGCTGTCCCCTAGGTGTCCCTGGGGGTGTCCTGCTTTCCCCTAGGTGTCCCTGGGGGTGCCCTGGCTTTCCCCTCTGTGTCCCTGGGGGTGCCATTCCTGTCCCCTTGGAGTCCCAGGGGGTGCCCTGGGTGTCCCTGGGGTGCCCTGGCTGTCCCCTAGGTGTCCCTGGGGGTGCCCTGGCTGTCCCCTTGGTGTCCCTGGGGTGCCCTGGCTGTCCCCTAGGTGTCTCTGGGGGTGCCCTGGCTGTCCTTGGGGTGCTCTGGCTGTCCCCTTGGTGTCCCTGGGGTGCCCTGGGGGTGCCCTGCCTGTCCTCTAGGTGTCCCTGGGGGTGTCCGGGCTGTCCCCTCGGTGTCCCTGGGGGTGCCCTGCCTGTCCCCTAGGTGTCCCTGGGGGGGCCCTGGCTGTCCCCTAGGTGTCCCTGGGGGTGACCTGGGTGTCCCTGGAGTGCCCTGGCTGTCCCCTAAATGTCCCTGGGGGTGCCCTGGCTGTCCCCAAGGTGTCCCCTGTGGGCGCCCAGAGTGTCCCTGGGAGTGCCCTGGCTGTCCCCTAGGGGTCTCTGGGGGTGCCCTGGCTGTCCCCTAGGTGTCCCTGGGTGTGCCCTGTGTGTCCCTGGGGGTGCCCTGGCTTTTCACTAGGTGTCCCTGGGGGGGGCCCTGGCTGTCCCCTAGGTGTCCCTGGAGGTGCCCTGGCTGTCCCTAGGGCGCCGCGGGGGTGCCCTAGGTGTCCCTGGGGGTGCCCTGGCTGTCCCTGGAGTGCCCTGGCTGTCCCGTCAGGGTCCCTGGGGGTGCCCTGGGTGTCCCTGGGAGTGCCCTGGCTGTCCCCTAGGTGTCCCTGGGGGTGCCCTGGGTGTCCCTGGGGTGCCCTGGCTGTCCCCTAGGTGTCCCTGGTGGTGCCCTGGCTGTCCCCTTCGTGTCTTGGGCGTGCCCTGGCTGTCCCTAAGGTGCCCTGGCTGTCCCCTAGGTGTCCCTGGGGTTGCCCAGGGTGTCTCTGGGGTGCCCTGGCTGTCGTGTCGGTGTCCCTGGGGGTGCCCTGGGTGTCCCTGGGAGTGCCCTGGCTGTCCCCTAGGTGTCCATGGGGGTGCCCTGGGTGTCCCTGGTGTTCCCTGGCTGTCTCCTAGGTGTCCCTGGGGGGGCCCTGGGTGTCCCTGGGGGTGCCCAGGGTGTCCCTGGGGTTCCCTGGCTGTCCCGTAGGTGTCCCTGGGGGTTCCCTGGATGTCCCTGGAGGTGCACAGGGTGTCACTTGGGGTTCCCTGGCTGTCCCGTACCTGTCCCTGGGGTTCCCTGGAGGTCCCCTAGGTGTCCCTGGGGGTGCCCTGCCTGTCCCCTAGGTGTCGTTGGAGGTGCCCTGGGTGTCCCTGGGGGTGCCCTGGCTGTCCCCTAGGTGTCCCTGGGGGTGCCCTGGGTGTCCCTGGAGTGCCCTGGCTGTCCCCTTGGTGTCCCTGGGGGTGTCCTGGGTGTCCCTGGGACCGCCCTGGCGGTCCCTAGGGTGCCCTGGCTGTCCCCTAGGTGTCCCTGGGGGTGCCCTGGGTGTCTCTGGGGTGCCCTGGCTGTCCCCTGGGTGTCCATGGGGGTGCCCTGGGTGTCCCTGGGGGGGCCCTGGCAGTCCCCGAGGTGTCCCTGGGGTGCCCTGGCTGTCCCCTAGGTGTCCCTGGGTGTGCCCTGTGTGTCCCTGGGGGTGCACAGGGTGTCCCTGAGGTTCCCTGTCTGTCCCCTAGGTGTCCCTGGGGGGGCCCTGGCTGTCCCCTAGGTGTCCCTGGGTGTGCCCTGGGTGTCTCTGGGGGTGCACAGGGTGTCCCTGGGGTTCCCTGGCTGTCCCCTAGGTGTCCCTGGGGGTGCCCTGGCTGTCCCGTACGTGTCCCTGGGGATACCCTGGAGGTCCCCTAGGTGTCCCTGGGGGTGCCCTGGCTGTCCCTGGGGGTGCCCTGACTGTCCCTGGGGTGCCATGGCTGTCCTCTACGTGTGCCTGGGGTGCCCTGTGGTTTCCCTGCCTGTCCCCTCGGTGTCCCTGGGGGGGCCCTGGCTGTCCCCTCGGTGTCCCTGGGGGTGCCCTGCCTGTCCCCTAGGTGTCCCTGGGGGGGCCCTGGCTGTCCTCTAGGTGTCCCTGGGGGTGCCCTGGCTGTCCCTCGGGTTCCCTGGCTGTCCCCTAGGTGTCCCTGGGGGTGCCCTGGGTGTCCCTGGAGTGCCCTGGCTGTCCGCTAAATGTCCCTGGGGGTGCCCTGGCTTTCCCCTCGGTGTCCCTGGGGGTGGCCTGCCTGTCCCCTAGGTGTCCCTGAGGGGGCCCTGGCTGTCCCCTAGGTATCCCTGGGGTGCCCTGCCTGTCCCCTAGGTGTCCCTGGGGGTTCCCTGCCTGTCCCCTAGGTGTCCCTGGGGGTGCCCTGGGTGTCCCTGGGGGTGCCCTGGCTGTCCCCTAGGTGTCCCTGGGGGTGCCCTGGGTGTCCCTGGAGTGCCCTGGCTGTCCCCTAAATGTCCCTGGGGGTGCCCTGGGTGTCCCTGGAGTGCCCTGGCTGTCCCCTAAATGTCCCTGGGGGTGCCCTGGCTGTCCCCTAGGTCTCCCTAGGGGTGCCCTCGGTGTCCCTGGGGGTGCCCTGGCTGGCCCTAGGGTGCCCTGGCTGTGCCCTAGGTTTCCCTGGGGGTGCCCTGGCTGTCCCTAGGGTGCCCTGGCTGTGCCCTTGGTGTCCCTGGGGGTGCCCAGGGTGTCTCTGGGGTGCCCTGGCTGTCACCTACGTGTCCCTGGGGGGTGCCCAGGGTGTCCCTGGGGGTGCCCTTGCTGTCCCGTAGGTGTCCCTGGGGGTGCCCTGGCTGTCCCCTTGGTATCCCTGGGGGTGCCCTGCCTGTCCCCTAGGTGTACATGGGGGTGCCCTGGGTGTTCCTGGGGTTCCCTGGCTGTCCCCTAGGTGTCCCTGGGGGGGCCCTGGGTGTCCCTGGGGGTGCCCAGGCCGTCCTTTTGGTGTCCCTGGGGGTGTCCCTGGGTGTCCCTGGGGGTGCCCTGGCGGTCCCTAGGGTGCCCTGGCTGTCCCCTAGGTGTCCCTGGGGGTGCCCTGGGTGTCCCTGGGGTGCCCTGGCTGTTACCTGGGTGTCCCTGGGGGTGCCCTGGGTGTCCCTGGGGGGGCCCTGGCTGTCCCCTAGGTGTCGCTGGGGGTGCCCTGGCTGTCCCCTAGGTGTCCCTGGGGGTGCCCTCGCTGTTTCTGGGGTGCCCTGGCTGTCCCCTAGGTGTCCCTGGGTGTGCCCTGGGTGTCCCTGGGGGTGCACAGGGTGTCCCTGAGGTTCCCTGGCTGTCCCCTAGGTGTCCCTGGGTGTGCCCTGGGTGTCTCATGGGGTGCACAGGGTGTCCCTGGGGTTCCCTGGCTGTCCCCTAGGTGTCCCTTGGGGTGCCCTGGCTGTCCCGTACGTGTCCCTGGGGGTACCCTGGAGGTCCCCTAGGTGTCCCTGGGGGTGCCCTTGGTGTCCCTGGGGTGCCCGGGGGTGCCCTGGCTGTCCCCTAGTTGTCCCTGGTGGTGCCCTGGGTGTCCCTGGGGTGCCCTGGCTGTCCCCAAGGTGTCCCTGTGGGCGCCCAGAGTGTCCCTGGGAGTGCCCTGGCTGTCCCCTAGGGCTCTCTGGGGGTGCCCTGGCTATCCCCTAGGTGTCCCTGGAGGTGCCCCCGCCTGTCCCCTAGGTGTCCCTGGGGGTGCCCTGGCTGTCCTCTAGGTGTCCCTGGGGGTGCCCAGGGTGTCCCTGGGGTTCCCTGGCTGTCCCCTAGGTGTCCCTGGGGGGGCCCTGGCAGTCCCCGAGGTGTCCCTGCGGGTGCCCTGGAGGTCCCCTAGGTTTCCCTGGGTGTCCCCTTGGTGTCCCTGGGGGTGCCCAGAGTGTCCCTTAGGTGTCCCTGGGGGTGCCCTTGCTGTCCCCTAGCTGTCCCTGGGGGTACCCTGGCTGTCCCTGGGGTGCTCTGGATGTCCCCTTGGTGTCCCTGGGGGTGCCCTGGCTGTCCTTTTGGTGTCCCTAGGGTGCCCTGTATGTGCCCTTGGTGTCCCTGGGGGTGCCCTGGCTGTCCCTAGGGTGCCCTGGCTGTCCTCTAGGCGTCCCTGGGGGTGCCCAGGGTGTCCCTGGGGATGCCCTGGCTGTCCCCTACGTGTCCCTGGGGGTGCCCTGAGTGTCCCTGGGTGGGCCCTGGCTGTGCCCTCGGTGTCCCCGGGGGTGCCCTGGCTGTCCCTCGGGTGCCCTGGCTGTGCCCTTCGTGTCCCTGGGGGTGCCCTGGCTGTCCCCTAGGTGTCCCTGGGGGTGCCCAGGGTGTCTCTGGGGTGCCCTGGCTGTCCCGTAGGTGTTCCTGGGGGTGCCCTGGCTGTGCCTTTGGTGTCCCTGGGGGTGCCCTGCCTGTCCCCTAGGTGTCCCTGGGGGTGCCCTGCCTGTCCCCTAGGTGTCCATGGGGGTGCCCTGGGTGTCCCTGGGGTTCCCTGGCTGTCCCCTAGGTGTCCCTGGAGGGGCCCTGGGTGTCCCTGGGGGTGCCCAGGGTGTCCCTGGGGTTCCCTGGCTGTCCCGTAGGTGTCCCTGGGGGTTCCCTGGATGTCCCTGGAGGTGCACAGGGTGTCACTGGGGTTCCCTGGCTGTCCCGTACCTGTCCCTGGGGTTCCCTGGAGGTCCCCTTGGTGTCCCTGGGGGTGCCCTGCCTGTCCCCTAGGTGTCGTTGGAGGTGCCCTAGGTGTCCCTGGGGGTGCCCTGGGTGTCCCTGGGGTGCCCTGGCTGTCCTTTTGTTGTCCCTGGGGGTGTCCTGGGTGTCCCTGGGGGTGCCCTGGCGGTTTCTAGGGTGCCCTGGCTGTCCCCTAGGTGTCCCTGGGGGTGCCCTGGGTGTCCCTGGGGTGCCCTGGCTGTCCCCTGGGTGTCCCTGGGGGTGCCCTGCATGTCCCTGGGGGGGGCCCTGCTGTCCCCTAGGTGTCGCTGGGGGTGCCATGGCTGTCCCCTAGGTGTCCCTGGGGGTGCCCTCGCTGTCCCTGGGGTGCCCTGGCTGTCCCCTAGGTGTCCCTGGGTGTGCCCTGGGTGTCCCTGGGGGTGCACAGGGTGTCCCTGAGGTTCCCTGGCTGTCCCCTAGGTGTCCCTGGTGGTGCCCAGGGTGTCCCTGGGGTTCCCTGGCTGTCCCCTAGGTGTCCCTGGGGGGGCCCTGGCAGTCCCCGAGGTGTCCCTGGGGGTGCCCTGGGTGTCCCTGGGGGTGCTCAGGGTGTCACTGGGGTTCCCTGACTGTCCCGTACGTGTCCCTGGGGGTGCCCTGGAGGTCCCCTAGGTGTCCCTGGGGGTGCCTTCGCTGTCCCTTGGGTGCCCTGGCTGTCCCCTAGGTTTCCCTGGGTGTCCCCTTGGTGTCCCTGGGGGTGCCCAGGGTGTCCCTTAGGTGTCCCTGGGGGTGCCCTTGCTGTCCCCTAGCTGTCCCTGGGGGTACCCTGGCTGTCCCTGGGGTGCTCTGGATGTCCCCTTGGTGTCCCTGGGGGTGCCCTGGCTGTCCCCTTGGTGTCCCTAGGGTGCCCTGTATGTGCCCTTGGTGTCCCTGGGGTTCCCTGGCTGTCCCCTAGGGGTCTCTGGGGGTGCCCTGGCTGTCCGCTAGGTGTCCCTGGGGGTGCCCTGCCTGTCCCCTAGGTGTCCCTGGGGTGCTCTGGCTGTCCCCTCGGTGTCCCTGGGGGTTCCCAGGGTGTCCCTGGGATTGCCCTGGCTGTCCCCTAGGAGTCCCTGGGTGTGCCCTGGGTGTCCCTGGGGTGCCCTGGCTGTCCGCTAGGTGTCCCTGGGGGTGCGCTGGCTATCCCCTTGGTGTCCGTGGGGTGCCCTGGCTGTCCCCTAGCTGTCCCTGGGGGTGCCCTGGCTGTCCCTGGGGTGCCATGGCTGTCCTCTACGTGTGCCTGGGGTGCCCTGTGGTTTCCCTGCCTGTCCCCTCGGTGTCCCTGGGGGGGCCCTGACTGTCCCCTCGGTGTCCCTGGGGGTGCCCTGCCTGTCCCCTAGGTGTCCCTGGGGGGGCCCTGGCTGTCCTCTAGGTGTCCCTGGGGGTGCCCTGGCTGTCCCTCGGGTTCCCTGGCTGTCCCCTAGGTGTCCCTGGGGGTGACCTGGGTGTCCCTGGAGTGCCCTGGCTGTCCTCTAGGTGTCCCTGGGGGTGCCCTGGCTGTCCCCTAGGTGTCCCTGGGGGTGCCCTGGGTGTCCCTGGAGTGCCCTGGCTGTCCGCTAAATGTCCCTGGGGGTGCCCTGGCTTTCCCCTCGGTGTCCCTGGGGGTGGCCTGCCTGTCCCCTAGGTGTCCCTGGGGTTGCCCTGGGTGTCCTTGGGGTGCCCTGGGGGTGCCCTGCCTGTCCCCTTGGCGTCCCTGGGGGGGCCCTGGCTGTCCCCTAGGTATCCCTGGGGTGCCCTGCCTGTCCCCTAGGTGTCCCTGGGGGTTCCCTGCCTGTCCCCTAGGTGTCCCTGGGGGTGCCCTGGGTGTCCCTGGGGGCGCCCTGGCTGTCCCCTAGGTGTCCCTGGGGGTTCCCTGCCTGTCCCCTAGGTGTCCCTGGGGGTGCCCTGGGTGTCCCTGGAGTGCCCTGGCTGTCCCCTAAATGTCCCTGGGGGTGCCTTGGGTGTCCCTGGAGTGCCCTGGCTGTCCCCTAAATGTCCCTGGGGGTGCCCTGGCTGTCCCCTAGGTGTCCCTGGGGGTGTCCTGGCTGTCCCCTAGGTGTCCTTGCCTCGCTCGTATCCTCGACTCCACCTGCGGCGCCATGGTGACACCCCTCCCAGTCTGGACCATTGTGGCCTCACCCCCTCCCCTGGGGCCATCCGACCCATCCCAGTATAGACCAGTAAGGCACCGAGTGGCCACCATGGACTCCCACACGCCTGCCAGTTCATCCCAGTTCATCCCAGTCCACTCTTCGTCCATCCCAGGTTTCTCTGGTCACCCTCCCAGTGCTCTCAGTCCATCCCAGTCCCGCAGGTGTTGGTGCTTGGGGCTTGATGAGCTGGTGCCTGTCCGCAACGTGGAGCGGCTCAAACGGGACCTCAGGGTGAGGGGGGCGCGGATTTGGGGGGATCCTGGGGGTCCTGAGTTGTCGTGGAGAGGGTTTTTGGGTTGTGGGGGGTCTGGGGGGCGTCCTGGGGGCTGCTTTGGGTGCTTTGGGGGGTATTCGGGAGGTTTGGGCGGCCCATTTGAGGCATCAAAGAACCTGAGGAGGGTTTTGATAGCTCCTGGAGGTGGAGGCGGCCGTGGGGGTGAGCTGGCTGTCCCAGGGGGTTCCTGGCTGTCCCTCGATGTCCCTGGGGTGCCCTGGCTGTCACTTAGGTGTCCCTCGGGGTGCCCTGGCTGTCCCTAGGGTACCCTAGCTGTCCCCTAGGTGTCCCTGGGGTGCCCTGACTGTCCCTAGGTGTCCCTGGGGGTACCCTGGCTGTCCCTGGAGGTGCCCTGCCTGTCCCCTAGGTGTCCCTGGGGGTGTCCTGCCTTGCCCTAGGTGTCCCTGGGGGTGCCCTGGCTGTCCCCTCCGTGTCCCTGGGGGTGCCCTGGGTGTCCCTGGGGTGCCCTGGCTGACCCCAAGGTGTCCCTTGGGGTGCCCAGAGTGTCCCTAGGAGGTCCCTGGCTGTCCCCTAGGGGTCTCTGGGGGTGCCCTGGCTGTCCCGTCAGTGTCACTGGGGGTGCCCTGCCTGTCCCTTAGGTGTCCCTGGGGGTGCCCTGGCTGTCCCTAGGGTGCCCTGGCTGTGCCCTCGGTGTCTCTGGGGGTGCCCTGGCTGTCCCTAGGGTGCCATGGCTGTCCCTAGGGTGCCCTGGCTGTCCTTTCGGTGTCCCTGGGGGTGCCCTGGGAGTCCCTGGGGTGCCCTGGCTGTCCCCTAGGTGTCCCTGGGGGGGCCCTGGCTGTCCCCTAGGTGTCCCTGGGGGTGCCCTGCCTGTCCCTAGGGTGCCCTGGCTGTCCCCTACGTGTCCCTGGGGGTGCCCTGGCTGTCCCCTAGGTGTCCCTGGGCGTGCCCATGGTGTCCCGGGCGTTCCCTGGCTGTCCCGTAGGTGTCCCTGGCGGGGCCCTGGGTGACCCTGGGGTGCCCGGGAGGTCCCCTACGTGTCCCTGGGTACCCTGGGTGTCCCTGGACTGCCCTGGGGTGCCCTGGCTTTCCCGTAGGTGTCCCTGGGCTGCCCTGGCTGTCCTTGGGGTGCCCTGGCTGTCCTTGGTGTCCCAGAGGGTGCCCTGGCTGTCCCGTAGGTGTCCCTGGGCTGCCCTGGCTGTCCCTAGGGTGCCCTGGCTGTGCCCTAGGTGTCCCTGGGGTGCCCTGGCTGTCCCCTCAGTGTCCCTGGGGGTGCGCTGGCTGTCTCCTAGGTGTCCCTGGGGTGCCCTGGGTGTCCCTGGCGTGCCCTGGCTGTCTCCTAGGTGTCCCTGGGGGTGCCCTGGGTGTCCCTGGCGTGACCTGGCTGTTACCTAGGTGTCCCTGTGGGTGCCCTCCCTGTCCCTCGGGATGCCCTGGCTGTCCCCTAGGTGTCCCAGGGGGTGCCCTGGGTGTCCCTGGGGTGCCCTGGCTGTCCCCTAGGTGTCCCTGGGGGGGCCCTGGCTGTCCCCTAGATGTCCCTGGGGCTGCCCTGTCTGTCCGTGGGGGGCCCTGGCTGTCCCCTAGGTGTCCCTGGGGGTGCCCTGGCTGTCCCTGAGGTGCCCTGGCTGTCCCCTAGATGTCCCTGGAGGTCGCCTAGGTGTCCCTGGGGGTGCCCTCGCTGTCCCTGGGGTGCCCTGGCTGTCCCCTAGGTGTCCCTGGGGGTGCCCTGATGTCCCTCGGGGTGCCCTGGCTGTCCCCTAGGTGTCCCTGGGGGTGCCGTGGGTGTGCCTGGGGTGCCCTGTCTGTCCTCTAGGTGTCCCTGGGGTTGCCCTGGGTGTCCCTGGGGTGCTCTGGATGTCCCCTTGGTGTCCCTGGGGGTGCCCTGGCTGTCCCCTTGGTGTCCGTAGGGTGCTCTGTCTCTGCCCTTGGTGTCCCTGTGGGTGCCCTGGCTGTGCCCTCGGTGTCTCTGGGGGTGCCCTAGGTGTCCCTGGGGGTGACCTCGATGTCCCTGGGGGAGCCCTGGGTGTGCCTGGCGTGCCCTGGCTGTCCCCATAGGTGTCCCTGGGGGGGCCCTGGCCGTCCCTGGGGTGCCCTAAGTGTCCCCTAGGTGGCCCTGGGGGTGCCCTGGGTGTCCCTGGTGTGCCCTGGCTGTCCCCAAGGTGTCCCTGTGGGTGCCCAAAGTGTCCCTGGAAGTGCCCTGGCTGTCCCCTAGGGGTCTCTGGGGGTGCCCTGGCTGTCCCGTCAGTGTCCCTGGGGGTGCCCTGCCTGTCCCCTAGGTGTCCCTGGAGGTCCCCTTGGTGTCCCTGGGGGTGCCCAGGGTGTTCCTTAGGTGTCCCTGGGGGTGCCCTGGCTGTCCCTGGGGTGCTCTGGATGTCCCCTTGGTGTCCCTGGGGGTGCCCTGGCTGTCCCTAGGGTGCCCTGGCTGTGCCCTAGGGGTCCCTGGGGGTGCCCTGGCTGTCCCTAGGGTGCCCTGGCTGTCACCTAGGTGTCCCTTGGGGTGCGTTGGTGTCCCTCGGGGTGCCCTGGCTGTCCCCTAGGTGTCCCTGGGGGTGCCCTGCCTCTCCCCTAGGTGTCCCTGGGGGTGCCCTGGCTGTCCCCTAGGTGTCCCTGGGGGTACCCTCGCTGTCCCTGGGGTGCCCTGGCTGTCCCCTAGGTGGCCCTGGGGGTGCCCTGGGTGTCCCTGGGGGTGCCCTGGAGGTCCCCTAGGTGTCCCTGGGGGTGCCCTGGCTGTCCCTGGGGTGCCCTGGCTGTCTCCAAGGTGTCCCTGGGGGTGCCCTGCCTGTCCTCTCGGTGTCCCTGGGGGTGCCCTGGCTGTGCCCTCGGTGTCCCTGGGGGTGCCCTCCCTGTCCCTCGGGATGCCCTGGCTGTCCCTTAGGTGTCCCTGGGGGTGCCCTGGGTGTCCCTGGGGTGCCCTGGCTGTCCCCTAGGTTTCCCTGGGGGGGCCCTGGCTGTCCCCTAGGTGTCCCTGGGGGTGCCCTGGCTGTCCCTGGGGTGTCCTGGCTGTCCCCTAGGTGTCCCTGGGGGTGGCCTGGCTGTCCCTGGGGTGCCCTGGCTGTCCCCTAGATGTCCCTGGAGGTCGCCTAGGTGTCCCTGGGGGTGCCTTCGCTGTCCCTGGGGTGCCCTGGCTGTCCCCTAGGTGTCCCTGGGGGTGCCCTCGCTGTCCCTGGGGTGCCCTGGCTGTCCCCTTGGTGGCCCTGTGGTGCCCTGGGTGTCCCTGGGGGTGCCCTGGAGGTCCCCTTGGTGTCCCTGGGGGTGCCCTGGCTGTCCCTGGGGTGCCCTGGCTGTCCCCTAGGTGTCCCTGGGTGTGCCCTGGGTGTCCCTGGGGTGCCCTGGCTTTCCCCTAGGTGTCCCTGGGGGTGCCCTGGCTGTCGCTGGAGTGCCATGGCTGTCCCGTCGGTGTCCCGGGGGGTGCCCTGATTGTCCCTGGGGTGCCCAGGGGGTGCCCTGGCTATCCCCTCGGTGTCCCTGGGGGTGCCCATAGTGTCCCTGGGAGTGCCCTGGCTGTCCCCTAGGTGTCCCTGGGGGTGCCCTGGCTGTCCCCTTCGTGTCTTGGGGGTGCCCACGCTGTCCCTGGGGTGCCCTGGCTGTCCCCTTGGTGGCCCTGTGATGCCCTGGGTGTCCCTGGGGGTGCCCTGGAGGTCCCCTTGGTGTCCCTGGGGGTGCCCTGGCTGTCCCTGGGGTGCCCTGGCTGTCCCCTAGGTGTCCCTGGGTGTGCCCTGGGTGTCCCTGGGGGTGCCTTGCCTGTCCCCTTGGTGTCCCAGGGGGTGCCCTGGGTGTCCCTGGGGTGCCCTGGCTGTCCCCTAGGTGTCCCTGGGGGTGCCCTGGCTGTCCCCTTGGTGTCCCTGGGGTGCCCTGGCTGTCCCCTAGGTGTCACTGGGGGGGCCTTGGCTGTCCTTGGGGTGCTGTGGTTCCCCTTGGTGTCCCTGGGGTGCCCTGGCTGTCCCCTAGGTGTCCCTGGGGGTGCCCTGATGTCCCTCGGGGTGCCCTGGCTGTCCCCTAGGTGTCCCTGGGGGTGCCGTGGGTGTGCCTGGGGTGCCCTGTCTGTCCTCTAGGTGTCCCTGGGGTTGCCCTTGGTGTCCCTGGGGGTGCCCTGGCTGTCCCCTTGGTGTCCGTAGGGTGCTCTGTCTCTGCCCTTGGTGTCCCTGTGGGTGCCCTGGCTGTGCCCTCGGTGTCTCTGGGGGTGCCCTAGGTGTCCCTGGGGGTGACCTCGATGTCCCTGGGGGAGCCCTGGGTGTGCCTGGCGTGCCCTGGCTGTCCCCATAGGTGTCCCTGGGGGGGCCCTGGCCGTCCCTGGGGTGCCCTGGCTGTCCCCTAGGTGGCCCTGGGGGTGCCCTGGGTGTCCCTGGTGTGCCCTGGCTGTCCCCAAGGTGTCCCTGTGGGTGCCCAAAGTGTCCCTGGAAGTGCCCTGGCTGTCCCCTAGGGGTCTCTGGGGGTGCCCTGGCTGTCCCGTCAGTGTCCCTGGGGGTGCCCTGCCTGTCCCCTAGGTGTCCCTGGAGGTCCCCTTGGTGTCCCTGGGGGTGCCCAGGGTGTTCCTTAGGTGTCCCTGGGGGTGCCCTGGCTGTCCCTGGGGTGCTCTGGATGTCCCCTTGGTGTCCCTGGGGGTGCCCTGGCTGTCCCTAGGGTGCCCTGGCTGTGCCCTAGGGGTCCCTGGGGGTGCCCTGGCTGTCCCTAGGGTGCCCTGGCTGTCACCTAGGTGTCCCTTGGGGTGCGTTGGTGTCCCTCGGGGTGCCCTGGCTGTCCCCTAGGTGTCCCTGGGGGTGCCCTGCCTCTCCCCTAGGTGTCCCTGGGGGTGCCCTGGCTGTCCCCTAGGTGTCCCTGGGGGTACCCTCGCTGTCCCTGGGGTGCCCTGGCTGTCCCTGGGGTGCCCTGGCTGTCTCCAAGGTGTCCCTGGGGGTGCCCTGCCTGTCCTCTCGGTGTCCCTGGGGGTGCCCTGGCTGTGCCCTCGGTGTCCCTGGGGGTGCCCTCCCTGTCCCTCGGGATGCCCTGGCTGTCCCTTAGGTGTCCCTGGGGGTGCCCTGGGTTTCCCTGGGGTGCCCTGGCTGTCCCCTAGGTTTCCCTGGGGGGGCCCTGGCTGTCCCCTAGGTGTCCCTGGGGGTGCCCTGGCTGTCCCTGGGGTGTCCTGGCTGTCCCCTAGGTGTCCCTGGGGGTGGCCTGGCTGTCCCTGGGGTGCCCTGGCTGTCCCCTAGATGTCCCTGGAGGTCGCCTAGGTGTCCCTGGGGGTGCCTTCGCTGTCCCTGGGGGGGCCCTGACTGTCCCCTAGGTGTCCCTGGGGGTGCCCTGGGTGTCCCTGGGGGTGCCCTGGAGGTCCCCTTGGTGTCCCTGGGGGTGCCCTGGCTGTCCCTGGGGTGCCCTGGCTGTCCCCTAGGTGTCCCTGGGTGTGCCCTGGGTGTCCCTGGGGTGCCCTGGCCTTCCCCTAGGTGTCCCTGGGGGTGCCCTGGCTGTCGCTGGAGTGCCATGGCTGTCCCGTCGGTGTCCCTGGGGGTGGCCTGATTGTCCCTGGGGTGCCCAGGGGGTGCCCTGGCTATCCCCTCGGTGTCCCTGGGGGTGCCCATAGTGTCCCTGGGAGTGCCCTGGCTGTCCCCTAGGTGTCCCTGGGGGTGCCCTGGCTGTCCCCTTCGTGTCTTGGGGGTGCCCTCGCTGTCCCTGGGGTGCCCTGGCTGTCCCCTTGGTGGCCCTGTGGTGCCCTGGGTGTCCCTGGGGGTGCCCTGGAGGTCCCCTTGGTGTCCCTGGGGGTGCCCTGGCTGTCCCTGGGGTGCCCTGGCTGTCCCCTAGGTGTCCCTGGGTGTGCCCTGGGTGTCCCTGGGGGTGCCCTGCCTGTCCCCTTGGTGTCCTAGGGGGTGCCCTGGGTGTCCCTGGGGTGCCCTGGCTGTCCCCTAGGTGTCCCTGGGGGTGCCCTGGCTGTCCCCTTGGTGTCCCTGGGGTGCCCTGGCTGTCCCCTAGGTGTCACTGGGGGGGCCTTGGCTGTCCTTGGGGTGCTGTGGTTCCCCTTGGTGTCCCTGGGGGAGCCCTGGGTGTCCCTGGGGTGCCCTGGGGGTGCCCTGCCTGTCCTCTAGGTGTCCCTGGGGGTGCCCTGGCTGTCCCCTCGGTGTCCCTGGGGGTGCCCTGCCTGTCCCCTAAATGTCCCTGGGGGGGCCCTGGCTGTCCCCTAGGTGTCCCTGGGGGTGACCTGGGTGTCCCTGGAGTGCCCTGGCTGTCCCCTAAATGTCCCTGGGGGTGCCCTGGCTTTCCCCTCGGTGTCCCTGGGGCTGCCCTACCTGTCCCCTAGGTGTCCCTAAAAATGCCCTGGCTGTCCCTTAGGTGTCCCTGGGGGTGACCTGGGTGTCCCTGGAGTGCCCTGGCTGTCCCCTAAATGTCCCTGGGGGTGCCCTGGCTTTCCCCTCGGTGTCCCTGGGGGTGCCGTGCCTGTCCCCTAGGTGTCGTTAGGGGTGCCCGTGGTTTCCCTGGGGTACCCTGGCTGTCCCCTAGGGGTCTCTGAGGGTGCCCTGGCTCTCCTGTCAGTGTCCCTGTGGGTTCCCTGCCTGTCCCCTAGGTGTCCCTGGGGGTGCCCTGGGTGTCCCTGGGGGTGCCCTGCCTGTCCCCTAGGTGTCCCTGGGGGGGCCCTGGCTGTCCCCTAGGTGTCCCTGGGGGTGCCCCGCCTGTCCACTAGGTGTCCCTGGGGGTGCCCTGGCTGTCCTCTAGGTGTCCCTGGGGGTGCCCTGGCTGTCCCTCGGGTTCCCTGGCTGTCCCCTAGGTGTCCCTGGGGGTGACCTGGGTGTCCCTGGAGTGCCCTGTCTGTCCTCTAGGTGTCCCTGTGGGTGCCCAGGCTGTCCCCTAGGTGTCCCTCGGGGTGACCTGGGTGTCCCTGGAGTGCCCTGGCTGTCCCCTAAATGTCCCTGGGGGTGCCCTGGCTTTCCCCTCGGTGTCTCTGGGGGTGCCCTGGGTGTCCCTGGGGTGCCCTGGCTGTCCCCATGGTGTCCCTGTGGGTGCCCAGAGTGTCCCTGGGAGTGCCCTGGCTGTCCCCTAGGGGTCTCAGAGTGTGCCCTGGCTGTCCCGTCAGTGTCCCTGTGGGTTCCCTGCCTGTCCCCTAGGTGTCCCTGGGGGTGCCCTGGGTGTCCCTGGGGGTGCCCTGGCTGTCCTCTAGGTGTCCCTGGGGGTGCCCTGGGTGTCCCTGGAGTGCCCTGGCTGTCCCCTAAATGTCCCTGGGGGTGCCCTGGCTTTCCCCTCGGTGTCCCTGGGGGTGGCCTGCCTGTCCCCTAGGTGTCCCTGGGGGTGCCCTGGGTGTCCTTGGGGTGCCCTGGGGGTGCCCTGCCTGTCCCCTAGGTGTCCCTGGGGGGGCCCTGGCTGTCCCCTAGGTATCCCTGGGGTGCCCTGCCTGTCCCCTCGGTGTCCCTGGGGGTTCCCTGCCTGTCCCCTAGGTGTCCCTGGGGGTGCCCTGGGTGTCCCTGGGGGCGCCCTGGCTGTCCCCTAGGTCTCCCTGGGTGTGCCCTGGGTGTCTCTGGGGTGCCCTGGCTTTCCCCTTGGTGTCCCTGGGGGTGCCCTGATTGTCCCTGGGGTTGCCCAGGGGGTGCCCTGGCTGTCCCATCGGTGTCCCTGGGGGTGCCCATGGTGTCCCTGGGAGTGCCCTGGCTGTTCCCTAGGTGTCCCTGGGGGTGCCCTGAGTGTCCCTGAGGTGCCCTGGCTGTCCCCTAGGTGTCCCTGGGGGTGCCCTGGCTGTCCCCTTCGTGTCTTGGGGGTGCCCTCGCTGTCCCTGGTGTGCCCTGGCTGTCCCCTCGGTGTCCCTGGGGGTGCCCATAGTGTCCCTGGGAGTGCCCTGGCTGTCCCCTAGGTGTCCCTGGGGGTGCCCTGGCTGTCCCCTTCGTGTCTTGGGGGTGCCCTCGCTGTCCCTGGGGTGCCCTGGCTGTCCCCTTGGTGGCCCTGTGATGCCCTGGGTGTCCCTGGGGGTGCCCTGGAGGTCCCCTTGGTGTCCCTGGGGGTGCCCTGGCTGTCCCTGGGGTGCCCTGGCTGTCCCCTAGGTGTCCCTGGGTGTGCCCTGGGTGTCCCTGGGGGTGCCCTGCCTGTCCCCTTGGTGTCCCAGGGGGTGCCCTGGGTGTCCCTGGGGTGCCCTGGCTGTCCCCTAGGTGTCCCTGGGGGTGCCCTGGCTGTCCCCTTGGTGTCCCTGGGGTGCCCTGGCTGTCCCCTAGGTGTCACTGGGGGGGCCTTGGCTGTCCTTGGGGTGCTGTGGTTCCCCTTGGTGTCCCTGGGGTGCCCTGGCTGTCCCCTAGGTGTCCCTGGGGGTGCCCTGATGTCCCTCGGGGTGCCCTGGCTGTCCCCTAGGTGTCCCTGGAGGTGCCGTGGGTGTGCCTGGGGTGCCCTGTCTGTCCTCTAGGTGTCCCTGGGGTTGCCCTGGGTGTCCCTGGGGTGCTCTGGATGTCCCCTTGGTGTCCCTGGGGGTGCCCTGGCTGTCCCCTTGGTGTCCGTAGGGTGCTCTGTCTCTGCCCTTGGTGTCCCTGTGGGTGCCCTGGCTGTGCCCTCGGTGTCTCTGGGGGTGCCCTAGGTGTCCCTGGGGGTGACCTCGATGTCCCTGGGGGAGCCCTGGGTGTGCCTGGCGTGCCCTGGCTGTCCCCATAGGTGTCCCTGGGGGGGCCCTGGCCGTCCCTGGGGTGCCCTGGCTGTCTTCTAGGTGGCCCTGGGGGTGCCCTGGGTGTCCCTGGTGTGCCCTGGCTGTCCCCAAGGTGTCCCTGTGGGTGCCCAAAGTGTCCCTGGAAGTGCCCTGGCTGTCCCCTAGGGGTCTCTGGGGGTGCCCTGGCTGTCCCGTCAGTGTCCCTGGGGGTGCCCTGCCTGTCCCCTAGGTGTCCCTGGAGGTCCCCTTGGTGTCCCTGGGGGTGCCCAGGGTGTTCCTTAGGTGTCCCTGGGGGTGCCCTGGCTGTCCCTGGGGTGCTCTGGATGTCCCCTTGGTGTCCCTGGGGGTGCCCTGGCTGTCCCTAGGGTGCCCTGGCTGTGCCCTAGGGGTCCCTGGGGGTGCCCTGGCTGTCCCTAGGGTGCCCTGGCTGTCACCTAGGTGTCCCTTGGGGTGCGTTGGTGTCCCTCGGGGTGCCCTGGCTGTCCCCTAGGTGTCCCTGGGGGTGCCCTGCCTCTCCCCTAGGTGTCCCTGGGGGTGCCCTGGCTGTCCCCTAGGTGTCCCTGGGGGTACCCTCGCTGTCCCTGGGGTGCCCTGGCTGTCCCCTAGGTGGCCCTGGGGGTGCCCTGGGTGTCCCTGGGGGTGCCCTGGAGGTCCCCTAGGTGTCCCTGGGGGTGCCCTGGCTGTCCCTGGGGTGCCCTGGCTGTCTCCAAGGTGTCCCTGGGGGTGCCCTGCCTGTCCTCTCGGTGTCCCTGGGGGTGCCCTGGCTGTGCCCTCGGTGTCCCTGGGGGTGCCCTCCCTGTCCCTCGGGATGCCCTGGCTGTCCCTTAGGTGTCCCTGGGTGTCCCTGGGGTGCCCTGGCTGTCCCCTAGGTTTCCCTGGGGGGGCCCTGGCTGTCCCCTAGGTGTCCCTGGGGGTGCCCTGGCTGTCCCTTGGGTGTCCTGGCTGTCCCCTAGGTGTCCCTGGGGGTGGCCTGGCTGTCCCTGGGGTGCCCTGGCTGTCCCCTAGATGTCCCTGGAGGTCGCCTAGGTGTCCCTGGGGGTGCCCTCGCTGTCCCTGGGGTGCCCTGGCTGTCCCCTTGGTGGCCCTGTGGTGCCCTGGGTGTCCCTGGGGGTGCCCTGGAGGTCCCCTTGGTGTCCCTGGGGGTGCCCTGGCTGTCCCTGGGGTGCCCTGGCTGTCCCCTAGGTGTCCCTGGGTGTGCCCTGGGTGTCCCTGGGGTGCCCTGGCCTTCCCCGGGGTGTCCCTGGGGGTGCCCTGGCTGTCGCTGGAGTGCCATGGCTGTCCCGTCGGTGTCCCTGGGGGTGCCCTGATTGTCCCTGGGGTGCCCAGGGGGTGCCCTGGCTATCCCCTCGGTGTCCCTGGGGGTGCCCATAGTGTCCCTGGGAGTGCCCTGGCTGTCCCCTAGGTGTCCCTGGGGGTGCCCTGGCTGTCCCCTTCGTGTCTTGGGGGTGCCCTCGCTGTCCCTGGGGTGCCCTGGCTGTCCCCTTGGTGGCCCTGTGATGCCCTGGGTGTCCCTGGGGGTGCCCTGGAGGTCCCCTTGGTGTCCCTGGGGGTGCCCTGGCTGTCCCTGGGGTGCCCTGGCTGTCCCCTAGGTGTCCCTGGGTGTGCCCTGGGTGTCCCTGGGGGTGCCCTGCCTGTCCCGTTGGTGTCCCAGGGGGTGCCCTGGGTGTCCCTGGGGTGCCCTGGCTGTCCCCTAGGTGTCCCTGGGGGTGCCCTGGCTGTCCCCTTGGTGTCCCTGGGGTGCCCTGGCTGTCCCCTAGGTGTCACTGGGGGGGCCTTGGCTGTCCTTGGGGTGCTGTGGTTCCCCTTGGTGTCCCTGGGGTGCCCTGGCTGTCCCCTAGGTGTCCCTGGGGGTGCCCTGATGTCCCTCGGGGTGCCCTGGTTGTCCCCTAGGTGTCCCTGGGGTAGCCGTGGGTGTGCCTGGGGTGCCCTGTCTGTCCTCTAGGTGTCCCTGGGGTTGCCCTGGGTGTCCCTGGGGTGCTCTGGATGTCCCCTTGGTGTCCCTGGGGGTGCCCTGGCTGTCCCCTTGGTGTCCGTAGGGTGCTCTGTCTCTGCCCTTGGTGTCCCTGTGGGTGCCCTGGCTGTGCCCTCGGTGTCTCTGGGGGTGCCCTAGGTGTCCCTGGGGGTGACCTCGATGTCCCTGGGGGAGCCCTGGGTGTGCCTGGCGTGCCCTGGCTGTCCCCATAGGTGTCCCTGGGGGGGCCCTGGCCGTCCCTGCGGTGCCCTGGCTGTCCCCTAGGTGGCCCTGGGGGTGCCCTGGGTGTCCCTGGTGTGCCCTGGCTGTCCCCAAGGTGTCCCTGTGGGTGCCCAAAGTGTCCCTGGAAGTGCCCTGGCTGTCCCCTAGGGGTCTCTGGGGGTGCCCTGGCTGTCCCGTCAGTGTCCCTGGGGGTGCCCTGCCTGTCCCCTAGGTGTCCCTGGAGGTCCCCTTGGTGTCCCTGGGGGTGCCCAGGGTGTTCCTTAGGTGTCCCTGGGGGTGCCCTGGCTGTCCCTGGGGTGCTCTGGATGTCCCCTTGGTGTCCCTGGGGGTGCCCTGGCTGTCCCTAGGGTGCCCTGGCTGTGCCCTAGGGGTCCCTGGGGGTGCCCTGGCTGTCCCTAGGGTGCCCTGGCTGTCACCTAGGTGTCCCTTGGGGTGCGTTGGTGTCCCTCGGGGTGCCCTGGCTGTCCCCTAGGTGTCCCTGGGGGTGCCCTGCCTCTCCCCTAGGTGTCCCTGGGGGTGCCCTGGCTGTCCCCTAGGTGTCCCTGGGGGTACCCTCGCTGTCCCTGGGGTGCCCTGGCTGTCCCCTAGGTGGCCCTGGGGGTGCCCTGGGTGTCCCTGGGGGTGCCCTGGAGGTCCCCTAGGTGTCCCTGGGGGTGCCCTGGCTGTCCCTGGGGTGCCCTGGCTGTCTCCAAGGTGTCCCTGGGGGTGCCCTGCCTGTCCTCTCGGTGTCCCTGGGGGTGCCCTGGCTGTGCCCTCGGTGTCCCTGGGGGTGCCCTCCCTGTCCCTCGGGATGCCCTGGCTGTCCCTTAGGTGTCCCTGGGTGTCCCTGGGGTGCCCTGGCTGTCCCCTAGGTTTCCCTGGGGGGGCCCTGGCTGTCCCCTAGGTGTCCCTGGGGGTGCCCTGGCTGTCCCTGGGGTGTCCTGGCTGTCCCCTAGGTGTCCCTGGGGGTGGCCTGGCTGTCCCTGGGGTGCCCTGGCTGTCCCCTAGATGTCCCTGGAGGTCGCCTAGGTGTCCCTGGGGGTGCCTTCGCTGTCCCTGGGGTGCCCTGGCTGTCCCCTAGGTGTCCCTGGGGGTGCCCTCGCTGTCCCTGGGGTGCCCTGGCTGTCCCCTTGGTGGCCCTGTGGTGCCCTGGGTGTCCCTGGGGGTGCCCTGGAGGTCCCCTTGGTGTCCCTGGGGGTGCCCTGGCTGTCCCTGGGGTGCCCTGGCTGTCCCCTAGGTGTCCCTGGGTGTGCCCTGGGTGTCCCTGGGGTGCCCTGGCCTTCCCCGGGGTGTCCCTGGGGGTGCCCTGGCTGTCGCTGGAGTGCCATGGCTGTCCCGTCGGTGTCCCTGGGGGTGCCCTGATTGTCCCTGGGGTGCCCAGGGGGTGCCCTGGCTATCCCCTCGGTGTCCCTGGGGGTGCCCATAGTGTCCCTGGGAGTGCCCTGGCTGTCCCCTAGGTGTCCCTGGGGGTGCCCTGGCTGTCCCCTTCGTGTCTTGGGGGTGCCCTCGCTGTCCCTGGGGTGCCCTGGCTGTCCCCTTGGTGGCCCTGTGATGCCCTGGGTGTCCCTGGGGGTGCCCTGGAGGTCCCCTTGGTGTCCCTGGGGGTGCCCTGGCTGTCCCTGGGGTGCCCTGGCTGTCCCCTAGGTGTCCCTGGGTGTGCCCTGGGTGTCCCTGGGGGTGCCCTGCCTGTCCCCTTGGTGTCCCAGGGGGTGCCCTGGGTGTCCCTGGGGTGCCCTGGCTGTCCCCTAGGTGTCCCTGGGGGTGCCCTGGCTGTCCCCTTGGTGTCCCTGGGGTGCCCTGGCTGTCCCCCTAGGTGTCACTGGGGGGGCCTTGGCTGTCCTTGGGGTGCTGTGGTTCCCCTTGGTGTCCCTGGGGTGCCCTGGCTGTCCCCTAGGTGTCCCTGGGGGTGCCCTGATGTCCCTCGGGGTGCCCTGGCTGTCCCCTAGGTGTCCCTGGGGGTGCCGTGGGTGTGCCTGGGGTGCCCTGTCTGTCCTCTAGGTGTCCCTGGGGTTGCCCTGGGTGTCCCTGGGTGCTCTGGATGTCCCCTTGGTGTCCCTGGGGGTGCCCTGGCTGTCCCCTTGGTGTCCGTAGGGTGCTCTGTCTCTGCCCTTGGTGTCCCTGTGGGTGCCCTGGCTGTGCCCTCGGTGTCTCTGGGGGTGCCCTAGGTGTCCCTGGGGGTGACCTCGATGTCCCTGGGGGAGCCCTGGGTGTGCCTGGCGTGCCCTGGCTGTCCCCATAGGTGTCCCTGGGGGGGCCCTGGCCGTCCCTGCGGTGCCCTGGCTGTCCCCTAGGTGGCCCTGGGGGTGCCCTGGGTGTCCCTGGTGTGCCCTGGCTGTCCCCAAGGTGTCCTGTGGGTGCCCAAAGTGTCCCTGGAAGTGCCCTGGCTGTCCCCTAGGGGTCTCTGGGGGTGCCCTGGCTGTCCCGTCAGTGTCCCTGGGGGTGCCCTGCCTGTCCCCTAGGTGTCCCTGGAGGTCCCCTTGGTGTCCCTGGGGGTGCCCAGGGTGTTCCTTAGGTGTCCCTGGGGGTGCCCTGGCTGTCCCTGGGGTGCTCTGGATGTCCCCTTGGTGTCCCTGGGGGTGCCCTGGCTGTCCCTAGGGTGCCCTGGCTGTGCCCTAGGGGTCCCTGGGGGTGCCCTGGCTGTCCCTAGGGTGCCCTGGCTGTCACCTAGGTGTCCCTTGGGGTGCGTTGGTGTCCTCGGGGTGCCCTGGCTGTCCCCTAGGTGTCCCTGGGGGTGCCCTGCCTCTCCCCTAGGTGTCCCTGGGGGTGCCCTGGCTGTCCCCTAGGTGTCCCTGGGGGTACCCTCGCTGTCCCTGGGGTGCCCTGGCTGTCCCCTAGGTGGCCCTGGGGGTGCCCTGGGTGTCCCTGGGGGTGCCCTGGAGGTCCCCTAGGTGTCCCTGGGGGTGCCCTGGCTGTCCCTGGGGTGCCCTGGCTGTCTCCAAGGTGTCCCTGGGGGTGCCCTGCCTGTCCTCTCGGTGTCCCTGGGGGTGCCCTGGCTGTGCCCTCGGTGTCCCTGGGGGTGCCCTCCCTGTCCCTCGGGATGCCCTGGCTGTCCCTTAGGTGTCCCTGGGGGTGCCCTGGGTGTCCCTGGAGTGCCCTGGCTGTCCCCTAGGTTTTCCCTGGGGGGGCCCTGGCTGTCCCCTAGGTGTCCCTGGGGGTGCCCTGGCTGTCCCTAGGGTGTCCTGGCTGTCCCCTTGGTGTCCCTGGGGGTGGCCTGGCTGTCCCTGGGGTGCCCTGGCTGTCCCCTAGATGTCCCTGGAGGTCGCCTAGGTGTCCCTGGGGGTGCCTTCGCTGTCCCTGGGGTGCCCTGGCTGTCCCCTAGGTGTCCCTGGGGGTGCCCTCGCTGTCCCTGGGGTGCCCTGGCTGTCCCCTTGGTGGCCCTGTGGTGCCCTGGGTGTCCCTGGGGGTGCCCTGGAGGTCCCCCTTGGTGTCCCTGGGGGTGCCCTGGCTGTCCCTGGGGTGCTCTGGCTGTCCCCTAGGTGTCCCTGGGTGTGCCCTGGGTGTCGCTGGGGGTGCCCTGCCTGTCCCCTTGGTGTCCCAGGGGGTGCCCTGGGTGTCCCTGGGGTGCCCTGGCTGTCCCCTAGGTGTCCCTGGGGGTGCCCTGGCTGTCCCCTTGGTGTCCCTGGGGTGCCCTGGCTGTCCCCTAGGTGTCACTGGGGGGGCCTTGGCTGTCCTTGGGGTGCTGTGGTTCCCCTTGGTGTCCCTGGGGGAGCCCTGGGTGTCCCTGGGGTGCCCTGGGGGTGCCCTGCCTGTCCTCTAGGTGTCCCCTGGGGGTGCCTTGGCTGTCCCCTCGGTGTCCCTGGGGGTGCCCTGCCTGTCCCCTAAATGTCCCTGGGGGGGCCCTGGCTGTCCCCTAGGTGTCCCTGGGGGTGACCTGGGTGTCCCTGGAGTGCCCTGGCTGTCCCCTAAATGTCCCTGGGGGTGCCCTGGCTTTCCCCTCGGTGTCCCTGGGGGTGCCCTACCTGTCCCCTAGGTGTCCCTAAAAATGCCCTGGCTGTCCCTTAGGTGTCCCTGGGGGTGACCTGGGTGTCCCTGGAGTGCCCTGGCTGCCCCCTAAATGTCCCTGGGGGTGCCCTGGCTGTCCCCTAGGTGTCCCTGGGGGTGCCCTGGCTTTCCCCTCGGTGTCCCTGGGGGTGCTTGCCTTTCCCCTAGGTGTCCCTTGGGGTGCCCTGGGTGTCCCTGGGGGGGCCCTGGCTGTCCCATAAGTGTCCCTGGGGGGGCCCTGGCTGTCCCTGGGGTGCCCTGGCTGTCCCCTAGGTGTCCCTGGGGGGGCCCTGGCTGTCCCCTAGGTGTCCCTGGGGGTGCCCTCGCTGTCCCTGGGGTTCCTTGGCTGTCCCCTTGGTGGCCCTGGGGGTGCCCTGGGTGTCCCTGGGGGTGCCCTGGAGGTCCGCTTGGTGTCCCTGGGGGTGCCCTGGCTGTCCCTGGGGTGCCCTGGCTGTCCCCTAGATGTCCCTGGGTGTGCCCTGGGTGTACCTGGGGTGCCCTGGCTTTCCCCTAGGTGTCCCTGGGGGTGTCCTGGCTGTCCCTGGGGTGCCCAAGGGGTGCCCTGGCTGTCCCCTCGGTGTCCCTGGGGGTGCCCATGGTGTCCCTGGGAGTGCCCTGGCTGTCCCCTAGGTGTCCCTGGGGGTGCCCTGAGTGTCCCTGACGTGCCCTGGCTGTCCCCTAGGTGTCCCTGGGGGTGCCCTGGCTGTCCCCTTCGTGTCTTGGGGGTGCCCTCGCTGTCCCTGGTGTGCCCTGGCTGTCCCCTTGGTGGCCCTGGGGGTGCCCTGGGTGTCCCTGCGGTGCCTTGGAGGTCCCCTTGGTGTCCTTGGGGGTGCCCTGGCTGTCCCTGGGGTGCCCTGGCTGTCCCCTAGGTGTGTTTGGGTGTGTCCTGGGTGTCCCTGGGGGTGCCCTGCCTGTCCCCTTGGTGTCCCTGGTGGTGCCCTGGCTGTCCCCTTCGTGTACCTGGGGTGCCCTGTCTGTCCCCTAGGTGTCACTGGGGGGGCCCTGGCTGTCCTTGGGGTGCTCTGGCTGTCCCCTTGGTGTCCCTGGGGGAGCCCTGGGTGTCCCTGGGGTGCCCTGGGGGTGCCCTGCCTGTCCTCTAGGTGTCCCTGGGGGTGCCCTGGCTGTCCCCTCGGTGTCCCTGGGGGTGCCCTGCCTGTCCCCTAGGTGTCCCTGGAGGGGCCCTGGCTGTCCCCTAGGTGTCCCTGGGTGTGACCTGGGTGTCCCTGGAGTGCCCTGGTGTCCCCTAAATGTCCCTGGGGGTGCCCTGGCTTTCCCCTCGGTGTCCCTGGGGGTGCCCTGCCTATCCCCTAGGTGTCCCTAAAGGTGCCCTGGCTGTCCCCTTGGTGTCCCTGGGGGTGACCTGGGTGTCCCTGGAGTGCCCTGGCTGTCCCCTAAATGTCCCTGGGGGTGCCCTGGCTTTCCCCTCGGTGTCCCTGGGGGTGCCCTGCCTGTCCCCTAAGTGTCCCTGGGGGTGCCCTCGCTGTCCCTGGGGTGCCCTGGCTGTCCCCTTGGTGGCCCTGGGGGTGCCCTGGGTGTCCCTGGGGGTGCCCTGGAGGTCCCCTTGGTGTCCCTGGGGGTGCCCTGGCTGTCCCTGGAGTGCCCAGGGGGCGCCCTGACTGTCCCCTCGGTGTCCCTGGGGGTGCCCATGGTGTCCCTGGGAGTGCCCTGGCTGTCCCCTAGGTGTCCCTGGGGGTGCCCTTAGTGTCCCTGAGGTGCCCTGGCTGTCCCCTAGGTGTCCCTGGGGGTGCCCTGGCTGTCCCCTTCGTGTCTTGGGGGTGCCCTCGCTGTCCCTGGTGTGCCCTGGCTGTCCCCTTGGTGGCCCTGGGGGTGCCCTGGGTGTCCCTGGGGGTGCCCTGGAGGTCCCCTTGGTGTCCCTGGGGGTGCCCTGGCTGTCCCTGGGGTGCCCTGGCTGTCCCCTAGGTGTCCCTGGGTGTGCCCTGGGTGTCCCTGGGGGTGCCCTGGCTTTCCGCTAGGTGTCCCTGGGGGGGGCCCTGGCTGTCCCCTAGGTGTCCCTGGGGGTGCCCTAGGTGTCCCTGGGGGTGCCCTGGCTGTCCCTGGAGTGCCCTGGCTGTCCCCCAGGTGTCCTTGGGGGGGCCTTGGCTGTCCCCTAGGTGTCCCTGGGGGTGCCCTGCCTGTCCCCAAGGTGTCCCTGCGGGTGCCCTGGCTGTCCTCTAGGCGTCCCTGGGGGTGCCCTGGGTGTCCCTGGGGATGCCCTGGCTGTTCCCTAGGTGTCCCTGGGGGTGCCCTGGGTGTCCCTGGGGGGGCCCTGGCTGTCCCCTAGGGGTCTCTGGGGGTGCCCTGCCTGTCCCCTAGAAGTCCCTGGGGGTGCCCTGGCTGTGCCCTCGGTGTCCCTGAGGGTGCCCTGGGTGTCCCTGGCGTGCCATGGCTGTACCCTGGGTGTCCCTGGGGGTGCCCTGGCTGTCCCTGGGGTGCCCTGGCTGTCCCCAAGGTGTCCCTGGGGTTCCCTGGCTGTCCCCTAGGTGTCCCTGGGGGTGCCCTGGGTGTCCCTAGGGTGCCCTGGCAGTCCCCTATGTGTCCCTGGGGGTGCCGTGCCTGTCCCCTAGGTGTCCCTGGGGGTGCCCTGGCGTCCCTCGGGGTGCCCTGGCTGTCCCCTAGGTGTCCCTGGGGGTGCCCTGGCTGTCCCCTAGGTGTCCCTGGGGTTCCCTGGCTATCCCCTAGGTGTCCCTGGGGGTGCCCTGGGTGTCCCTGGGGGTGCCCTGGCTGTCCCTAGGGTGCCCTGGCTGTCCCCTAGGTGTCCCTGGGTGTGCCCTGGGTGTCCCTGGGCGTGCACAGGGTGTCCCTGGGGTTCCCTGGCTGTCCCCTAGGTTTCCCTGGGGGGGCCCTGGCTGTCCCCTAGGTGTCCCTGGGGGTGCCCTAGGTGTCCCTGGGTGTGCCCTGGGTGTCTCTGGGGGTGCACAGGGTGTCCCTGGGGTTCCCTGGCTGTCCCCTAGGTGTCCCTGGGTGTGCCCTGGCTGTCCCGTACGTCTCCCTGGGGGTGCCCTGGCTGTCCCCTAGTTGTCCCTGGTGGTGCCCTGGGTGTCCCTGGGGTGCCCTGGCTGTCCCCAAGGTGTCCCTGTGGGCGCCCAGAGTGTCCCTGGGAGTGCCCTGGCTGTCCCCTAGGGGTCTCTGGGGGTGCCCTGGCTGTCCCCTAGGTGTCCCTGGGGTGCTCTGGCTGTCCCCTCGGTGTCCCTGGGGGTTTCCAGGGTGTCCCTGGGAGTGCCCTGGCTGTCCCCTAGGTGTCCCTGGGGGTGCCCAGGGTGTCCCTGGGGTGCCCTGGCTGTCCCCTACGTGTCTTTGCGGGTGCCCTGGGTGTCCCTGGGGTGCCCTGGCTGTCCCCTAGGTGTCCCTGGGGGTGCCCTGGCTGTCCCCTTGGTGTCCGTGGGGTGCCCTGGCTGTCCCCAAGCTGTCCCTGGGGGTGCCCTGGCTGTCCCTGGGGTGCCATGGCTGTCCTCTACGTGTGCCTGGGGTGCCCTGTGGTTGCCCTGCCTGTCCCCTCGGTGTCTCTGGGGGGGCCCTGACTGTCCCCTCGGTGTCCCTGGGGGTGCCCTGCCTGTCCCCTAGGTGTCCCTGGGGGGGCCCTGGCTGTCCCCTAGGTGTCCCTGGGGGTGCCCCGCCTGTCCCCTAGGTGTCCCTGGGGGTGCCCTGGCTGTCCTCTAGGTGTCCCTGGGGGTGCCCTGGCTGTCCCTCGGGTTCCCTGGCTGTCCCCTAGGTGTCCCTGGGGGTGACCTGGGTGTCCCTGGGGATGACCTGGCTGTCCCCTAGGTGTCTCTGGGGGTCCCCTGCGTGTCCCCTAGGTGTCCTTGGGGGTGCCCTGGCTGTCCCTAGGGTGGCGTGGCTGTGCCCTCGGTGTCCCTGGGGGTGCCCTGGCTGTCCCTAGGGTGCCCTGGCTGTCCCCTAGGTGTCCCTGGGGGTGCCCTGGCTGTCCCCTTGGTGTCCGTGGGGTGCCCTGGCTGTCCCCTAGCTGTCCCTGGGGGTGCCCTGGCTGTCCCTGGGGTGCCATGGCTGTCCTCTACGTGTGCCTGGGGTGCCCTGTGGTTGCCCTGCCTGTCCCCTCGGTGTCTCTGGGGGGGCCCTGACTGTCCCCTCGGTGTCCCTGGGGGTGCCCTGCCTGTCCCCTAGGTGTCCCTGGGGGGGCCCTGGCTGTCCCCTAGGTGTCCCTGGGGGTGCCCCGCCTGTCCCCTAGGTGTCCCTGGGGGTGCCCTGGCTGTCCTCTAGGTGTCCCTGGGGGTGCCCTGGCTGTCCCTCGGGTTCCCTGGCTGTCCCCTAGGTGTCCCTGGGGGTGACCTGGGTGTCCCTGGGGATGACCTGGCTGTCCCCTAGGTGTCTCTGGGGGTCCCCTGCGTGTCCCCTAGGTGTCTTTGGGGGTGCCCTGGCTGTCCCTAGGGTGGCGTGGCTGTGCCCTCGGTGTCCCTGGGGGTGCCCTGGCTGTCCCTAGGGTGCCCTGGCTGTCCCCTAGGTGTCCCTGGGGATGCCCTGGGTGTGCCTGGGGTGCCCTGGCTGTCCCCTAGGTGTCCCTGGGGGTGCCCTGGCTGTCCCCTAAGTGTCCCTGGGGGTGCCCTGGGTGTCCCTGGGCTGCCCTGGCTGTCCCCTAGGTGTCCCTGGGGGTGCCCTGGCTGTCCCCTAGGTGTCCCTGGGGGTCCCCTTGGTGTCCCTGGGGGTGCCCTGGCTGTCCCCTAGGTGTCCATGGGGGTGCCCTGGGTGTCCCTGGGCTGCCCTGGCTGTCCCCTAGGTGTCCCTGGGGGTGCCCTGGCTGTCCCCTAGGTGTCCCTGGGGGTGCCCTGGCTGTCCCTGGAGTGCCCTGGCTGTCCCCTTGGTGTCCCTGGGGGTGCCCTGGCTGTCCCCTAGGTGTTCCTGGGGGTGCCCTGGCTGTCCCCTAGGTGTCCCTCGGGGTCCCCTTGGTGTCCCTGGGGGTGCCCTGGCTGTCCCCTAGGTGTCCATGGGGGTGCCCTGGGTGTCCCTGGGCTGCCCTGGCTGTCCCCTAGGTGTCCCTGGGGGTCCCCTTGGTGTCCCTGGGGGTGCCCTGGCTGTCCCCTAGGTGTCCCTGGGGGCGCCCTGGCTGTCCCTGGAGTGCCCTGGCTGTCCCCTTGGTGTCCCTGGGGGTGCCCTGGCTGTCCCCTTGGTGTCCCTGGGGGTGCCCTGGCTGTCCCCTAGGTGTTCCTGGGGGTGCCCTGGCTGTCCCCTAGGTGTCCCTGGGGGTCCCCTTGGTGTCCCTGGGGGTGCCCTGCCTGTCCCCTAGGTGTCCCTGGGTGTGCCCTGGGTGTCCCTGGGCGTGCACAGGGTGTCCCTGGGGGTGCCCTGGCTGTCCCCTAGGTGTCCCTGGGGGTGCCCTGCCTGTCCCTTAGGTGTCCCTGGGGGGGCCCTGGCTGTCCCCTAGGTGTCCCAGCGCGTGCCCTGGGTGTCCCTGGGGGTGCACAGGGTGTCCCTGTGGTTCCCTGGCTGTCCCCTAGGTGTCCCTGGGGGGGCCCTGGCTGTCCCCTAGGGGTCCCTGGGGGTGCATTAGGTGTCCCTGGGGCTGCCCAGGGTGTCCTTGGGGTTCCCTGGCTGTCCCCTAGGTGTCCCTGGGGGTGCCCTGGCTGTCCCTAGGGTGCCCTGGCCGTCCCCTAGGTGTCCCTGAGGGTGCCCTGCCTGTCCCCTAGGTGTCCCTGGGGGTGCCCTGGTGTCCCTCGGGGTGCCCTGGCTGTACCCTAGGTGTCCCTGGGGGTGCCCTGGCTGTCCCCTAGGCGTCCCTGGGGGTGCCCTGGCTGTCCCTAGGGTGCCCTGGCTGTGCCCTAGGTGTCCCTGGGGTGCCCTGGCTGTCCCTGGGGGTGCCATGGCTGTCCCCTCATTGTCCCTGGGGGTACCCTGCGTGTCCCCTAGGTGTCCTTGGGGGTGCCGTTGCTGTCCCCTAGGTGTTCGTGGGGGTGCCCTGGGTGTCCTTGGGGGTGCCCAGGTTGTCCCCTAGGTGTCCCTGAGGGTTCCCTGGCTGTCCCCTAGGTGTCCCTGGGGGTGCCCTGGGTGTCCCTGGAGATGCCCTGGCTGTCCCCTAGGTGTCCCTGGGGGGGCCCTGGCTGTCCCCTAGGTGTCCCTAGGGGTGCCCTGCGTGTCCCCTAGGTGTCCCTGGTGGTGCCATGGCTGTCCTCTAGGTGTCCCTGGGGGTGCCCTGGGTGTCCCTGGGGATGCCCTGGCTGTCCCCTTGGTGTCCCTGGGGGAGCCCTGGGTGTCCCTGGGGTGCCCTGGGGGTGCCCTGCCTGTCCTCTAGGTGTCCCTGGGGGTGCCCTGGCTGTCCCCTCGGTGTCCCTGGGGGTGCCCTGCCTGTCCCCTAGGTGTCCCTGGAGGGGCCCTGGCTGTCCCCTAGGTGTCCCTGGGTGTGACCTGGGTGTCCCTGGAGTGCCCTGGTGTCCCCTAAATGTCCCTGGGGGTGCCCTGGCTTTCCCCTCGGTGTCCCTGGGGGTGCCCTGCCTATCCCCTAGGTGTCCCTAAAGGTGCCCTGGCTGTCCCCTTGGTGTCCCTGGGGGTGACCTGGGTGTCCCTGGAGTGCCCTGGCTGTCCCCTAAATGTCCCTGGGGGTGCCCTGGCTTTCCCCTCGGTGTCCCTGGGGGTGCCCTGCCTGTCCCCTAAGTGTCCCTGGGGGTGCCCTCGCTGTCCCTGGGGTGCCCTGGCTGTCCCCTTGGTGGCCCTGGGGGTGCCCTGGGTGTCCCTGGGGGTGCCCTGGAGGTCCCCTTGGTGTCCCTGGGGGTGCCCTGGCTGTCCCTGGAGTGCCCAGGGGGCGCCCTGACTGTCCCCTCGGTGTCCCTGGGGGTGCCCATGGTGTCCCTGGGAGTGCCCTGGCTGTCCCCTAGGTGTCCCTGGGGGTGCCCTTAGTGTCCCTGAGGTGCCCTGGCTGTCCCCTAGGTGTCCCTGGGGGTGCCCTGGCTGTCCCCTTCGTGTCTTGGGGGTGCCCTCGCTGTCCCTGGTGTGCCCTGGCTGTCCCCTTGGTGGCCCTGGGGGTGCCCTGGGTGTCCCTGGGGGTGCCCTGGAGGTCCCCTTGGTGTCCCTGGGGGTGCCCTGGCTGTCCCTGGGGTGCCCTGGCTGTCCCCTAGGTGTCCCTGGGTGTGCCCTGGGTGTCCCTGGGGGTGCCCTGGCTTTCCGCTAGGTGTCCCTGGGGGGGGCCCTGGCTGTCCCCTAGGTGTCCCTGGGGGTGCCCTAGGTGTCCCTGGGGGTGCCCTGGCTGTCCCTGGAGTGCCCTGGCTGTCCCCCAGGTGTCCTTGGGGGGGCCTTGGCTGTCCCCTAGGTGTCCCTGGGGGTGCCCTGCCTGTCCCCAAGGTGTCCCTGCGGGTGCCCTGGCTGTCCTCTAGGCGTCCCTGGGGGTGCCCTGGGTGTCCCTGGGGATGCCCTGGCTGTTCCCTAGGTGTCCCTGGGGGTGCCCTGGGTGTCCCTGGGGGGGCCCTGGCTGTCCCCTAGGGGTCTCTGGGGGTGCCCTGCCTGTCCCCTAGAAGTCCCTGGGGGTGCCCTGGCTGTGCCCTCGGTGTCCCTGAGGGTGCCCTGGGTGTCCCTGGCGTGCCATGGCTGTACCCTGGGTGTCCCTGGGGGTGTCCTGGATGTCCCCTAGGTGTCCCTGGGGGTGCCCTGGCTGTCCCTGGGGTGCCCTGGCTGTCCCCAAGGTGTCCCTGGGGTTCCCTGGCTGTCCCCTAGGTGTCCCTGGGGGTGCCCTGGGTGTCCCTAGGGTGCCCTGGCAGTCCCCTATGTGTCCCTGGGGGTGCCGTGCCTGTCCCCTAGGTGTCCCTGGGGGTGCCCTGGCGTCCCTCGGGGTGCCCTGGCTGTCCCCTAGGTGTCCCTGGGGGTGCCCTGGCTGTCCCCTAGGTGTCCCTGGGGTTCCCTGGCTATCCCCTAGGTGTCCCTGGGGGTGCCCTGGGTGTCCCTGGGGGTGCCCTGGCTGTCCCTAGGGTGCCCTGGCTGTCCCCTAGGTGTCCCTGGGTGTGCCCTGGGTGTCCCTGGGCGTGCACAGGGTGTCCCTGGGGTTCCCTGGCTGTCCCCTAGGTTTCCCTGGGGGGGCCCTGGCTGTCCCCTAGGTGTCCCTGGGGGTGCCCTAGGTGTCCCTGGGTGTGCCCTGGGTGTCTCTGGGGGTGCACAGGGTGTCCCTGGGGTTCCCTGGCTGTCCCCTAGGTGTCCCTGGGTGTGCCCTGGCTGTCCCGTACGTCTCCCTGGGGGTGCCCTGGCTGTCCCCTAGTTGTCCCTGGTGGTGCCCTGGGTGTCCCTGGGGTGCCCTGGCTGTCCCCAAGGTGTCCCTGTGGGCGCCCAGAGTGTCCCTGGGAGTGCCCTGGCTGTCCCCTAGGGGTCTCTGGGGGTGCCCTGGCTGTCCCCTAGGTGTCCCTGGGGTGCTCTGGCTGTCCCCTCGGTGTCCCTGGGGGTTTCCAGGGTGTCCCTGGGAGTGCCCTGGCTGTCCCCTAGGTGTCCCTGGGGGTGCCCAGGGTGTCCCTGGGGTGCCCTGGCTGTCCCCTACGTGTCTTTGCGGGTGCCCTGGGTGTCCCTGGGGTGCCCTGGCTGTCCCCTAGGTGTCCCTGGGGGTGCCCTGGCTGTCCCCTTGGTGTCCGTGGGGTGCCCTGGCTGTCCCCAAGCTGTCCCTGGGGGTGCCCTGGCTGTCCCTGGGGTGCCATGGCTGTCCTCTACGTGTGCCTGGGGTGCCCTGTGGTTGCCCTGCCTGTCCCCTCGGTGTCTCTGGGGGGGCCCTGACTGTCCCCTCGGTGTCCCTGGGGGTGCCCTGCCTGTCCCCTAGGTGTCCCTGGGGGGGCCCTGGCTGTCCCCTAGGTGTCCCTGGGGGTGCCCCGCCTGTCCCCTAGGTGTCCCTGGGGGTGCCCTGGCTGTCCTCTAGGTGTCCCTGGGGGTGCCCTGGCTGTCCCTCGGGTTCCCTGGCTGTCCCCTAGGTGTCCCTGGGGGTGACCTGGGTGTCCCTGGGGATGACCTGGCTGTCCCCTAGGTGTCTCTGGGGGTCCCCCTGCGTGTCCCCTAGGTGTCCTTGGGGGTGCCCTGGCTGTCCCTAGGGTGGCGTGGCTGTGCCCTCGGTGTCCCTGGGGGTGCCCTGGCTGTCCCTAGGGTGCCCTGGCTGTCCCCTAGGTGTCCCTGGGGGTGCCCTGGCTGTCCCCTTGGTGTCCGTGGGGTGCCCTGGCTGTCCCCTAGCTGTCCCTGGGGGTGCCCTGGCTGTCCCTGGGGTGCCATGGCTGTCCTCTACGTGTGCCTGGGGTGCCCTGTGGTTGCCCTGCCTGTCCCCTCGGTGTCTCTGGGGGGGCCCTGACTGTCCCCTCGGTGTCCCTGGGGGTGCCCTGCCTGTCCCCTAGGTGTCCCTGGGGGGGCCCTGGCTGTCCCCTAGGTGTCCCTGGGGGTGCCCCGCCTGTCCCCTAGGTGTCCCTGGGGGTGCCCTGGCTGTCCTCTAGGTGTCCCTGGGGGTGCCCTGGCTGTCCCTCGGGTTCCCTGGCTGTCCCCTAGGTGTCCCTGGGGGTGACCTGGGTGTCCCTGGGGATGACCTGGCTGTCCCCTAGGTGTCTCTGGGGGTCCCCTGCGTGTCCCCTAGGTGTCTTTGGGGGTGCCCTGGCTGTCCCTAGGGTGGCGTGGCTGTGCCCTCGGTGTCCCTGGGGGTGCCCTGGCTGTCCCTAGGGTGCCCTGGCTGTCCCCTAGGTGTCCCTGGGGATGCCCTGGGTGTGCCTGGGGTGCCCTGGCTGTCCCCTAGGTGTCCCTGGGGGTGCCCTGGCTGTCCCCTAAGTGTCCCTGGGGGTGCCCTGGGTGTCCCTGGGCTGCCCTGGCTGTCCCCTAGGTGTCCCTGGGGGTGCCCTGGCTGTCCCCTAGGTGTCCCTGGGGGTCCCCTTGGTGTCCCTGGGGGTGCCCTGGCTGTCCCCTAGGTGTCCATGGGGGTGCCCTGGGTGTCCCTGGGCTGCCCTGGCTGTCCCCTAGGTGTCCCTGGGGGTGCCCTGGCTGTCCCCTAGGTGTCCCTGGGGGTGCCCTGGCTGTCCCTGGAGTGCCCTGGCTGTCCCCTTGGTGTCCCTGGGGGTGCCCTGGCTGTCCCCTAGGTGTTCCTGGGGGTGCCCTGGCTGTCCCCTAGGTGTCCCTCGGGGTCCCCTTGGTGTCCCTGGGGGTGCCCTGGCTGTCCCCTAGGTGTCCATGGGGGTGCCCTGGGTGTCCCTGGGCTGCCCTGGCTGTCCCCTAGGTGTCCCTGGGGGTCCCCTTGGTGTCCCTGGGGGTGCCCTGGCTGTCCCCTAGGTGTCCCTGGGGGCGCCCTGGCTGTCCCTGGAGTGCCCTGGCTGTCCCCTTGGTGTCCCTGGGGGTGCCCTGGCTGTCCCCTTGGTGTCCCTGGGGGTGCCCTGGCTGTCCCCTAGGTGTTCCTGGGGGTGCCCTGGCTGTCCCCTAGGTGTCCCTGGGGGTCCCCTTGGTGTCCCTGGGGGTGCCCTGCCTGTCCCCTAGGTGTCCCTGGGTGTGCCCTGGGTGTCCCTGGGCGTGCACAGGGTGTCCCTGGGGGTGCCCTGGCTGTCCCCTAGGTGTCCCTGGGGGTGCCCTGCCTGTCCCTTAGGTGTCCCTGGGGGGGCCCTGGCTGTCCCCTAGGTGTCCCAGCGCGTGCCCTGGGTGTCCCTGGGGGTGCACAGGGTGTCCCTGTGGTTCCCTGGCTGTCCCCTAGGTGTCCCTGGGGGGGCCCTGGCTGTCCCCTAGGGGTCCCTGGGGGTGCATTAGGTGTCCCTGGGGCTGCCCAGGGTGTCCTTGGGGTTCCCTGGCTGTCCCCTAGGTGTCCCTGGGGGTGCCCTGGCTGTCCCTAGGGTGCCCTGGCCGTCCCCTAGGTGTCCCTGAGGGTGCCCTGCCTGTCCCCTAGGTGTCCCTGGGGGTGCCCTGGTGTCCCTCGGGGTGCCCTGGCTGTACCCTAGGTGTCCCTGGGGGTGCCCTGGCTGTCCCCTAGGCGTCCCTGGGGGTGCCCTGGCTGTCCCTAGGGTGCCCTGGCTGTGCCCTAGGTGTCCCTGGGGTGCCCTGGCTGTCCCTGGGGGTGCCATGGCTGTCCCCTCATTGTCCCTGGGGGTACCCTGCGTGTCCCCTAGGTGTCCTTGGGGGTGCCGTTGCTGTCCCCTAGGTGTTCGTGGGGGTGCCCTGGGTGTCCTTGGGGGTGCCCAGGTTGTCCCCTAGGTGTCCCTGAGGGTTCCCTGGCTGTCCCCTAGGTGTCCCTGGGGGTGCCCTGGGTGTCCCTGGAGATGCCCTGGCTGTCCCCTAGGTGTCCCTGGGGGGGCCCTGGCTGTCCCCTAGGTGTCCCTAGGGGTGCCCTGCGTGTCCCCTAGGTGTCCCTGGTGGTGCCATGGCTGTCCTCTAGGTGTCCCTGGGGGTGCCCTGGGTGTCCCTGGGGATGCCCTGGCTGTCCCCTAGGTGTCCCTGGGGGCGCCCTGGGTGTCCCTGGGGGGGCCCTGGCTGTGCCCTCGGTGTCCCTTAGGGTGCCCTGGCTGTGCCCTTGGTGTCCCTGGGGGTGCCCTGGCTGTCCCTAGCGTGTCCTGGCTGTGCCCTAGGCGTCCCTGGAAGTGCCCTAGCAGTCCCTGGAGTGCCCTGGCTGTCCCCTAGGTGTCCCTGGGGGTGCCCTGGCTGTCCCCTAGGTGTCCCTGGGGGTGCCCTGCCTGTCTCCTAGGTGTCCCTGGGGGTGCCCTTGCTGTCCCTAGGGTGCCCTTGCTGTCCCCTCGGTGTCCCTGGGGGTGCCCTGGTTGTCCCCTAGGTGTCCCTGGGGGTGCCCTGGGTGTGCCTGGGGTGCCCTGGCTGTCCCCTAGGTGTCCCTGTGGGTGCCCAGGGTGTCCCTGGGGATGCCCTGGCTGTCCCCTAGGTGTCCCTGGGGGTGCCCTGGATGTCCCTGGGGGGGCCCTGGCTGTCCTCTAGGTGTCCCTGGGGGTGCCCTCCCTGTCCCTGGGGTGCCCTGGCTGTGCCCTCGGTGTCCCTGGGGGTGCCCTGGGTGTCCCTGGGGGTGCCCTGGCTGTCCCTAGGGTGCCCTGGCTGTCCCCTAGGTTTCCCTGGGGGGGCCCTGGCTGTCCCCTAGGTGTCCCTGGGGGTGCCCTGGGTGTCCCTGGGGGTGCACAAGGTGTCCCTGGGGTTCCCTGGCTGTCCCCTAGGTGTCCCTGGGGGTGCCCTGGGTGTCCCTGGGGTGCCCTGGCTGACCCCAAGGTGTCCCTTGGGGTGCCCAGAGTGTCCCTAGGAGGTCCCTGGCTGTCCCCTAGGGGTCTCTGGGGGTGCCCTGGCTGTCCCGTCAGTGTCCCTTGGGGTGCCCTGCCTGTCCCCTAGGTGTCCCTGGGGGTGCCCTGCCTGTCCCTTAGGTGTCCCTGGGGTGCCCTGGCTGTCCCTAGGGTGCCCTGGCTGTGCCCTCGGTGTCTCTGGGGGTGCCCTGGTGTCCCTGGGGTGCCCTGGCTGTCCCTAGGGTGCCATGGCTTTCCCCTAGGGGTGCCCTGGCTGTCCCCTCGGTGTCCCTGGGGGTGCCCTGGGTGTCCCTGGGGTGCCCTGGCTGTCCCCTAGGTGTCCCTGGGGGGGCCCTGGCTGTCCCCTAGGTGTCCCTGGGGGTGCCCTCGGTGTCCCTGGGGGTGCACAGGGTGTGCCTGGGGTTCCCTGGCTGTCCCCTAGGTGTCCCTGGTGGTGCCCTGGGTGTCCCCTCCGTGTCCCTGGGTGTGCCCTGGGTGTCCCTGGGGTGCCCTGGCTGACCCCAAGGTGTCCCTTGGGGTGCCCAGAGTGTCCCTAGGAGGTCCCTGGCTGTCCTCTAGGGGTCTCTGGGGGGTGCCCTGGCTGTCCCCTCGGTGTCCCTGGGGCTGCCCAGGGTGTCCCTGGGGGTGCCCTGGATGTCCCCTCGGTGTCCCTTGGGTGCCCTGCCTGTCCCCTACATGTCCCTGGGGGTGCCCTGGCTGTCCCAAGGGTGCCCTGCCTGTGCCCTCGGTGTCTCTGGGGGTGCCCTGGCTGTCCCTAGGGTGCCCTGGCTGTCCCCTAGGTGTCCCTGGGGGTGCCCTGCGTATCCCCTAGGTGTCCTTGGGGGGGCCCTGGCTGTGCCCTCAGTGTCTCTGGGTGTTCCCTGCCTGTCCCCTCGGTGTCCTTGGGGGTGCCCTGGCGGTCCCTGGGGCGCCCTGGCTGTCCTTTAGGTGTCCCTGGGGGTGCCCTGGTGTCCCTCGGGGTGCCCTGGCTGTCCCCTAAATGTCCCTGGGGGTGCCCTGGGTGTCCCTGGACTGCCCTGGCTGTCCCCTAAATGTCCCTGGGGGTGCCCTGGCTTTTCCCTCGGTGTCCCTGGGGGTGCCCTGCTTGTCCCCTAGGTGTCCCTGGGGGGGCCCTGGCTGTCCCCTAGGTGTCCCTGGGGGTGCCCTGGCTGTCCCCTAGGTGTCCCTGGGGGTGCCCTGGCTATCTTTGGGGTGCCCTGGCTGTCCCCCAGGTGTCCCTGGAGGTGCCCTGCCTGTCCCCTAGGTGTCGTTAAGGGTGCCCTGGGTTTCCCTGGGGGTGCCCTGCCTGTCCCCTTGGTGTCCATGGGGTTGCCCTGGATGTCCCCAAGGTGTCCCTGTGGGTGCCCAGAGTGTCCCTAGGAGGTCCCTGGCTGTCCTCTAGGGGTCTCTGGGGGTGCCCTGGCTGTCCCGTCAGTGTCCCTGGGGGTGCCCTGCCTGTCCCCTAGGTGTCCCTGGGGGTGCCCTGGCTGTGCCCTCGGTGTCTCTGGGGGTGCCCTGGCTGTCCCTAGGGGGCCATGGCTGTCCCTAGGGTGCCCTGACTGTCCCCTCGGTGTCCCTGGGGGTGCCCTGGGTGTCCCTGGGGTGCCCTGGCTGTCCCGTCAGTGTCCCTTGGGGTGCCCTGCCTGTCCCCTAGGTGTCCCTGGGGGTGCCCTGCCTGTCCTCTAGGTGTCCCTGGGGTGCCCTGGGTGTCCCTGGCGTACCCTGGCTGTCTCCTAGGTGTCCCTGTGGGTGCCCTCCCTGTCCCTCGGGATGCCCTGGCTGTCCCCTAGGTGTCCCTGGGGGTGCCCTGGGTGTCCCTGGGGTCCCCTGGCTGTCCCCTAGGTGTCCCTGGGGGGGCCCTGGCTGTCCCCTAGGTGTCCCTGGGGGTGCCCTGGCTGTCCCTGGGGTGCCCTGGCTGTCCCCTAGATGTCCCTGGAGGTCGCCTAGGTGTCCCTGGGGGTGCCCTCGCTGTCCCTGGGGTGCCCTGGCTGTCTCCTAGGTGTCCCTGTAGGTGCCCTGGCTGTCCCCTAGGTGTCCCTGGGGGTCCCCTTGGTGTCCCTGGGGGTACCTTGGCTGTCCCCGAGGTGTCCATGGGGGTGCCCTGGGTGTCCCTGGGCTGCCCTGGCTGTCCCCTAGGTGTCCCTGGGGGTGCCCTTGATGTCCCTGGGGGGGCCCTGGCTGTCCCTGGGGGTGCCCTGGCTGTCCCCTAGGTGGCCCTGGGGGTGCCCTGGCTGTCCTTTAGGTGTCTTTTGGTGTGCCCTGGCTGTCCCTGGGGGAGCCCTGGCTGTCCCTGGGGGTGCCCTGGCTGTCCCCTTCGTGTCCCTGGGGGTGCCCTGGGTGTCCCTGGAGTGCCCGTGCTGTCCCCTAAATGTCCCTGGGGGTGCCCTGGGTGTCCCGTAGGTGTCCCTGGGGGTGCCCTGGCTGTCCCCTAGGTGTCCCCTGGGGTGCCCTGCCTGTCCCGTAGGTGTCCCTGGGGGTGCCCTGGCTGTTTCCAGGGTGCCCTGGCTGTGCCCTTGGTGTCCCTGGGGGTGCCCTGCCTGTCCCCTAGGTGTCCCTGGGGGTGCCCTGGCTGTCCCTGGGGTGCCCTGGCTGTCCCCTAGATGTCCCTGGAGGTCGCCTAGGTGTCCCTGGGGGTGCCCTCGCTGTCCCTGGGGTGCCCTGGCTGTCCCCTAGGTGTCCCTGGCGGTCCCCTTGGTGTCCCTGGGGGTGCCTGGCTGTCCCCGAGGTGTCCATGGGGGTGCCCTGGGTGTCCCTGGGCTGCCCTGGCTGTCCCCTAGGTGTCCCTGGGGGTGCCCTTGATGTCCCTGGGGGGGCCCTGGCTGTCCCTGGGGGAGCCCTGGCTGTCCCTGGGGGTGCCCTGGCTGTCCCTGGAGTGCCCGTGCTGTCCCCTAAATGTCCCTGGGGGTGCCCTGGGTGTCCCCTAGGTGTCCCTGGGGGTGCCCTGGCTGTCCCCTAGGTGTCCCTGGGGGTGCCCTGCCTGTCCCCTTGGTGTCCCTGGGGGGGGCCCTGGCTGTCCCCTAGGTGTCCCTGGGGGTGCCCCGCCTGTCCCCTAGGTGTCCCTGGGGGTGCCCTGCCTGTCCTCTAGGTGTCCCTGGGGGTGCCCTGGCTGTCCCCAGGGTGCCCTGGCTGTGCCCTTGGTGTCCCTGGGGGTGCCCTGGCTGTCCCTGGGGTGCCCTGGCTGTCCCCAAGGTGTCCCTGGGGGTGCCCTGCCTGTCCTCTCGGTGTCCCTGGGGGTGCCCTGGCTGTGCCCTCGGTGTTCCTGGGGGTGCCCTGGCTGTCCCTAGGGTGCCCTGGCTGTCCCCTAGGTGTCCCTGGGTGTGCCCTGGCTGTCCCTGGGGTGCCCTGGCTGTCCCCTAGGTGTCCCTGGGTGTGCCCTGGGTGTCCCTGGGGTTCCCTGGCTGTCCCCTGGGTGTCCCGGGGGGGGCCCTGGCTGTCTCCTAGGTGTCCCTGGGGGTGCACAGGGTGTCCCTGGGGTTCCCTGGCTGTCCCCTAGGTGTCCCTGGGGGTGCCGTGGGTGTCCCTGGGGGGGGCCCTGGCTGTCCCCTAGGTGTCCCTGGGTGTGCCCTGGCTGTCCCTGGGGTGCCCTGGCTGTCCCCTAGGTGTCCCTGGGTGTGCCCTGGGTGTCCCTGGGGTTCCCTGGCTGTCCCCTGGGTGTCCCGGGGGGGGCCCTGGCTGTCTCCTAGGTGTCCCTGGGGGTGCACAGGGTGTCCCTGGGGTTCCCTGGCTGTCCCCTAGGTGTCCCTGGGGGTGCCGTGGGTGTCCCTGGGGGGGCCCTGGCTGTCCCCTAGGTGTCCCTGGGGGTGCATTAGTTGTCCCTGGTGGTGCCCAGGGTGTCCCTGGGGTTCCCTGGCTGTCCCCTAGGTGTCCCTGCCTCGCTCGTATCCTCGACTCCGCCTCCGGCGCCATGGTGACTCCCCTCCCAGTCTGGACCATTGTGGCCTCACCCCCTCCCCTGGGGCCATCCGACCCATCCCAGTATAGACCAGTAAGGCACCGAGTGGCCACCATGGACCCCCACACGCCTGCCAGTTCATCCCAGTTCATCCCAGTCCACTCTTCGTCCATCCCAGGTTTCTCTGGTCACCCTCCCAGTGCTCTCAGTCCATCCCAGTCCCGCAGGTGTTGGTGCTTGGGGCTTGATGAGCTGGTGCCTGTCCGCAACGTGGAGCGGCTCAAACGGGACCTCAGGGTGAGGGGGGCGCGGATTTGGGGGAATCCTGGGGGTCCTGAGTTGTCGTGGAGGGGGTTTTTGGGTTGTGGGGGATCTGGGGGGAGTCCTGGGGGCTGCTTTGGGTGCTTTGGGGGGTATTCGGGAGGTTTGGGCGGCCCATTTGAGGCATCAAAGAACCTGAGGAGGGTTTTGATAGCTCCTGGAGGTGGAGGCGGCCGTGGGGGTGAGCTGGCTGTCCCAGGGGGTTCCTGGCTGTCCCTCGATGTCCCTGGGGTGCCCTGGCTGTCACTTAGGTGTCCCTCGGGGTGCCCCGACTGTCCCTAGGGTGCCCTGGCTGTCCCCTAGGTGTCCCTGGGGTGCCCTGACTGTCCCTAGGTGTCCCTGGGGGTGCCCTGGGTGTCCCTGGGGTACCCTGGGGGTACCCTGGCTGTCCCTGGAGGTGCCCTGCCTGTCCCCTAGGTGTCCCTGGGGTGCCCTGACTGTCTCGTCAGTGTCCCTGGGGTGCCCTGGTTATCTCGTCAGTGTCCCTGGGGTGCCCTGGCTGTCCCCTAGGTGTCCCTGGGGGTGTCCTGCCTTGCCCTAGGTGTCCCTGGGGGTGCCCTGGCTGTCCCCTCCGTGTCCCTGGGGGTGCCCTGGGTGTCGCTGGGGTGCCCTGGCTGACCCCAAGGTGTCCCTTGGGGTGCCCAGAATGTCTCTAGGAGGTCCCTGGCTGTCCCCTAGGTGTCCCTGGGGGTGCCCTGGCTGTCCCTTGGGTGCCCTGGCTGTGCCCTCGGTGTCTCTGGGGGTGCCCTGGCTGTCCCTAGGGTGCCCTGGCTGTCCCCTCGGTGTCCCTGGGGGTGCCCTGGGTGTCCCTGGGGTGCCCTGGCTGTCCCCTAGGTGTCCCTGGGGGGGCCCTGTCTGTCCCCTAGGTGTCCCTGGGGGGGCCCTGCCTGTCCCTAGGGTGCCCTGGCTGTCCCCTACGTGTCCCTGGGGGTGCCCTGGCTGTCCCTAGGGTGCTCCGGCTGTGCCCTTGGTGTCCCTGGGGGTGCCCTGGCTGTCCCTAGAGTGCCCTGGCTGTGCCCTTGATGTCCCTGGGGGTGCCCTGGCTGTCCCTAGGGTGCCCTGGCTGTGCCCTAGGTGTCCCTGGGAGTGCCCTGGGTGTCCCTGGTGTGCCCTGCCTGTCCCCTAGGTGTCCCTGGGGGTGCCCTTGCTGTCCCCTTGGTGTCCCTGGGGTGCCCTGACTGTCCCCTAGGTGTCCCTGGGGGTGCCCTGGCTGTCCCCTAGGTGTCACTGGGGGGGCCCTGGCTGTCCCCTAGGTGTCACTGGGGGGGCCCTGGCTGTCCTTGGGGTGCTCTGGCTGTCCCCTTGGTGTCCCTGGGGTGCCCTGGGGGTGCCCTGCCTGTCCTCTAGGTGTCCCTGGGGGTGCCCTGGCTGTCCCCTCGTTGTCCCTGGGGGTGCCCTTCCTGTCCCCTAGGTCTCCCTGGGGGGGCCCTGGCTGTCCCCTAGGTTTCCCTGGGGTGCCCTGCGTGTCCCGTAGGTGTCCCTAAAGGTGCCCTGGCTGTCCCCTAGGTGTCCCTGGGGGTGACCTGGGTCTCCCTGGAGTGCCCTGGCTATCCCCTAAATGTCCCGGGGGGTGCCCTGGCTTTCCCCTCGGTGTCTCTGGGGGTGCCCTGCCTGTCCCCTAGGTGTCGTTAGGGGTGCCCGTGGTTTCCCTGGGGTACCCTGGCTGTCCCCTTGGTGTCCCTGGGGGTGCACAGGGTGTCCCTGGGGTGCCCTGGCTGTCCTCATGGTGTCCCTGTGGGTGCCCAGAGTGTCCCTGGGAGTTCCCTGGCTGTCCCCTAGGGGTCTCTGAGGGTGCCCTGGCTGTCCCGTCAGTGTCCCTGCGGGTTCCCTGCCTGTCCCCTAGGTGTCCCTGGGGGTGCCCTGGGTGTCCCTGGGGGTGCCCTGGCTGTCCCCTAGGTGTCCCTGCCTCGCTCGTATCCTCGACTCCGCCTCCGGCGCCATGGTGACTCCCCTCCCAGTCTGGACCATTGTGGCCTCACCCCCTCCCCTGGGGCCATCCGACCCATCCCAGTATAGACTAGTAAGGCACCGAGTGGCCACCATGGACCCCCACACGCCTGCCAGTTCATCCCAGTTCATCCCAGTCCACTCTTCGTCCATCCCAGGTTTCTCTGGTCACCCTCCCAGTGCTCTCAGTCCATCCCAGTCCCGCAGGTGTTGGTGCTTGGGGCTTGATGAGCTGGTGCCTGTCCGCAACGTGGAGTGGCTCAAACGGGACCTCAGGGTGAGGGGGGCGCGGATTTGGGGGAATCCTGGGGGTCCTGAGTTGTCGTGGAGGGGGTTTTTGGGTTGTGGGGGGTCTGGGGGGAGTCCTGGGGGCTGCTTTGGGTGCTTTGGGGGGTATTCGGGAGGTTTGGGCGGCCCATTTGAGGCATCAAAGAACCTGAGGAAGGTTTTGATAGCTCCTGGAGGTGGAGGCGGCCGTGGGGGTGAGCTGGCTGTCCCAGGGGCTTCCTGGCTGTCCCTCGATGTCCCTGGGGTGCCCTGGCTGTCACTTAGGTGTCCCTCGGGGTGCCCTGGCTGTCCCTAGGGTGCCCTGGCTGTCCCCTAGGTGTCCCTGGGGTGCCCTGACTGTCCCTAGGTGTCCCTGGGGGTGCCCTGGGTGTCCCTGGGGTACCCTGGGGGTAGCCTGGCTGTCCCTGGAGGTGCCCTGCCTGTCCCCTAGGTGTCCCTGGGGTGCCCTGACTGTCTCGTCAGTGTCCCTGGGGTGCCCTGGTTATCTCGTCAGTGTCCCTGGGGTGCCCTGGCTGTCCCCTAGGTGTCCCTGGGGGTGTCCTGCCTTGCCCTTGGGTGCCCTGGCTGTCCCCTAGGTGTCCCTGAGGGTGCCCTGGCTGTCCCTTGGGTGCCCTGGCTGTGCCCTCGGTGTCTCTGGGGGTGCCCTGGCTGTCCCTAGGGTGCCCTGGCTGTCCCCTAGGTGTCCCTGGGCGTGCCCATGGTGTCCCTGGCGTTCCCTGGCTGTCCCGTAGGTGTCCCTGGGGGGGCCCTGGGTGTCCCTGGGGTGCCCTGGCTGTCCCTGGGGTGCCCTGGCTGTGCCCTTGGTGTCCCTGAGGGTGCCCTGGCTGTCCCCTCAGTGTCCCTGGGGGTGCCCTGGCTCTCCCCTAGGCGTCCCTGGGGGTGCCCTGGCTGTGCCCTCGGTCTCCCTGAGGGTGCCCTGGCCGTCCCTAGGTGTCCCTGGGGTGCCCTGGCTGTCCCGTTAGTGTCCCTGGGGGTGACCTGGCTTTCCCTAGGGTGCCCTGGCTGTCCCCTAGGTGTCCCTGGGGGTGCCCTGGTGTCCCTCGGGGTGCCGTGGCTGTCCCCTAGGGGTCTCTGGGGGTGCCCTGCCTGTCCCCTAGGTGTCCCTGGGGGAGCCCAGGGTGTCCCTGGGGATCCCTGACTGTCCCCTACATGTCCCTGGGGGTGCCCAGAGTGTCCCTGGGGGTGCCCTTGCTGTCCCCTAGGTGTCCCTGGGGGTGCCCTGGGTGTCCCTGGGGTGCCCTGGCTGTCCCCTACATGTCCCTGGGCGTGCCCAGGGTGTCCCTGGGGGTGCCCTTGCTGTCCCCTAGGTGTCCCTGGGGGTGCCCTGGCTGTCCCCTTGGTGTCCCTGGGGTGCCCTGGCTGTCCCCTAGGTGTCCCTGGGGGTGCCCTGGCTGTCCTTGGGGTGCTCTGGCTGTCCCATTGGTGTCCCTGGGGGTGCCCTGGGTGTCCCTGGGGTGCCCTGGGGGTGCCCTGGCTGTCCCCTCGGTGTCCCTGGGGGTGCCCTACCTGTCCCCTAGGTGTCCCTGGGGGGGCCCTGGGTGTCCCCTAGGTGTCCCTGGGGTGCCCTGGCTGTCCACTTGGTGTCCCTGGGGTGCCCTGGCTTTCCCCTATCTGTCCCTGGGGGTGCCCTGGCTGTCCCTGGGGTGCCCTGGCTGTCCTCTACGTGTCCCTGGGGGTGCCCAGGGTGTCCCTGGGTTTCCCTGGCTGTCCCCTAGGTGTCCCTGGGGGGGCCCTCGGTGTCCCTGGGGGTGCCCAGGGTGTCCCTTAGGTGTCCCTGGGGGTGCCCTTGCTGTCCCCTAGCTGTCCCTCGGGCTGCCCTGGCTGTCCCTGGGGTGCTCTGGATGTCCCATTGGTGTCCCTGGGGGTGCCCTGGCTGTCCCCTTGGTGTCCCTAGGGTGCCCTGTCTTTGCCCTTGGTGTCCCTGGGGGTGCCCTTGCTGTCCCCTAGGTGTCCCTGGGGGTGCCCTGGCTGTCCCCTTGGTGTCCCTGGGGGTGCCCTGGGTGTCCCCTTGGTGTCCCTGGGATGCCCTGGCGGTCCCCTAGGTGTCCCTGGGGGTGCCCTGGGTGTCCCAGGGGGTGCCCTAGCTGTCCCTGGGGTGCCCTGGCTGTGCCCTCGGTGTCCCTGGGGGTGCCCTGGCTGTCCCTAGGGTGCCCTGGCTGTCCCCTAGGTGTCCCTGGGTGTGCCCTGGGTGTCCCTGGGGTGCCCTGACTGTCCCTAGGGTGCCCTGGCTGTGCCCTCGGTGTCCCTGGGGTGCCCTGGCTGTCCCGTCAGTGTCCCTGGGGTGCCCTGGCTGTCTAGTCAGTGTCCCTGGGGGTGCCCTGGCTGTCTCCTAGGTGTCCCTGGGGGTGGCCTGCCTTGCCCTAGGTGTCCCTGGGGGTGCCCTGGCTGTCCCCTCCGTGTCCCTGGGGGTGCCCTGGGTGTCCCTGGGGTGCCCTGGCTGACCCCAAGGTGTCCCTTGGGGTGCCCAGAGTGTCCCTAGGACGTCCCTGGCTGTCCCCTAGGTGTCCCTGGGTGTGCCCTGCCTGTCCCCTAGGTGTCGTTGGGGGCGCCCAGGGTGTCCCTGGGGTGCCCTGGCTGTCCCCTACGTGTCCCTGGGGGTGCCCAGGGTGTCCCTGGGGGTGCCCTTGCTGTCCCCTAGGTGTCCCTGGGGGTACCCTGGCTGTCCCTGGGATGCTCTGGATGTCCCCTTGGTGTCCCTGGGGGTGCCCTGGCTGTCCCCTTGGTGTCCTGGGGGTGCCCAGGGTGTCCCTGGGGTGCCCTGGCTTTCCCCTACGTGTCCCTGGGGGTGCCCCTGCTGTCCCGTCGGTGTCCCTGGGGGTGCCCTGGCTGCCCCTGGGGTGCCATGGCTGTCCTCTACGTGTCCCTGGGGTTGCCGTGGCTGTCCCCTCGGCGTCCCTGGGGGTGCCCTGCCTTTCCCCTAGGTGTCCTTGGGGGGGCCCTGGCTGTCCCCTAGGTGTCCCTGGGGGTGCCCTTCCTGTCCCCTAGGTGTCCCTGGGGGTGCCATGCCTGTCCCCTAGGTGTCCCTGGGGGTGCCCTGGCTGTCCCTAGGGTGCCCTGGCTGTCCCCTAGGAGTCTCTGGGGGTGCCGAGCCTGTCCCCTAGGCGTCCCTGGGGGTGCCCTGGCTGTGCCCTCGGTCTCCCTGAGGGTGCCCTGGCCGTCCCTAGGTGTCCCTGGGGTGCCCTGGCTGTCCCGTTAGTGTCCCTGGGGGTGACCTGGCTTTCCCTAGGGTGCCCTGGCTGTCCCCTAGGTGTCCCTGGGGGTGCCCTGGTGTCCCTCGGGGTGCCGTGGCTGTCCCCTAGGGGTCTCTGGGGGTGCCCTGCCTGTCCCCTAGGTGTCCCTGGGGGCGCCCAGGGTGTCCCTGGGGATCCCTGACTGTCCCCTACATGTCCCTGGGGGTGCCCAGAGTGTCCCTGGGGGTGCCCTTGCTGTCCCCTAGGTGTCCCTGGGGGTGCCCTGGGTGTCCCTGGGGTGCCCTGGCTGTCCCCTACATGTCCCTGGGCGTGCCCAGGGTGTCCCTGGGGGTGCCCATGCTGTCCCCTAGGTGTCCCTGGGGGTGCCCTGGCTGTCCCCTTGGTGTCCCTGGGGTGCCCTGGCTGTCCCCTTGGTGTCCCTGGGGGTGCCCTGGCTGTCCTTGGGGTGCTCTGGCTGTCCCATTGGTGTCCCTGGGGGTGCCCTGGGTGTCCCTGGGGTGCCCTGGGGGTGCCCTGGCTGTCCCCTCGGTGTCCCTGGGGGTGCCCTACCTGTCCCCTAGGTGTCCCTGGGGGGGCCCTGGGTGTCCCCTAGGTGTCCCTGGGGTGCCCTGCCTGTCCCCTAGGTGTACCTGGGGGTGCCCTGGCTGTCCCTGGAGTGCCCTGGCTGTTCCCTAAATGTCCCTGGTGGTGCCCTGGCTTTCCCCTCGGTATCCCTGGGGGTGCCCTGCCTGTCCCCTAGGTGTCGTTGGGGGTGCCCTGGGCTTCCCTGGGGGTGCCCTGCCTGTCCCCTAGGTGTCCCTGGGGGTGCCCTGGGTGTCCCTGGGGTGCCCTGGCTGTCCCCAAGGTGTCCCTGTGGGTGCCCAGAGTGTCCCTGGGAGTGCCCTGGCTGTCCCCTACGGGTCTCTGGGGGTGCCCTGGCTGTGCCGTCAGTGTCCCTGGGAGTGCCCTGCCTGTCCCGTAGGTTTCCCTGGGGGTTCCCTGCCTGTCCCCTAGGTGTCCCTGGAGGTGCCCTGGGTGTCCCTGGGGGTGCCCTGGCTGTCCCCTAGGTGTCCCTGGGGTTGCCCTGGGTGTCCCTGGAGTGCCCTGGCTGTCCCCTAAATGTCCCTGGGGGTGCCCTGGCTGTCCCCTAGGTGTCCCTGGGGGTGTCCTGCCTTCCCCTAGGTGTGCCTGGGGGTGCTCTGGCTTTCCCCTCGGTGTCCCTGTGCGTTCCCTGGCTGTCCCCTAGGTGTTCCTGGGGGTGCCCTGGGTGTCCCTGGGGGGGCCCTGGCTGTCCCCTAGGTGTCCCTGGGGGGGCCCTGGCTGTCCCTGGGGTGCCCTGGCTGTCCCCTAGGTGTCCCTGGGGGGGCCCTGGCTGTCCCCTAGGTGTCCCTGGGGGTGCCCTCGCTGTCCCTGGGGTGCCCTGGAGGTCCCCTAGGTGTCCGTGGGGGTGCGCTGGCTGTCCCTGGGGTGCCCTGGCTGTCTCAAAGGTGTCCCTGGGGGTGCCCTGGCTGTCCTCTCGGTGTCCCTGGGTGTGCCCTGGGTGTCCCTCGGGGTGCCCTGGCTGTCCCCTAGGTGTCCCTGGGGGGGCCCTGGCTGTCCCTAGGGCGCCCTGGGGGTGCCGTAGCTGTCCCTGGGGGTGCCCTGGCTGTCCCTGGAGTGCCCTGGCTGTCCCGTCGGTGTCCCTGGGTGTGCCCAGATTGTCCCTGGGGTGCCCAGGGGGTGCCCTGGAAGTTCCCTCGGTGTCCCTGGGGGGGACCAGGGTGTCCCTGGGGATCTTTGGCTGTCCCCTACGTGTCCCTGGGGGTGCCCTGGCTGTGCCCTTGGTGTCCCTGGGGGTGCCCTGGCTGTCCCTAGGGTGCCCTGGCTGTCCCCTAGGTGTCTCTGGGGTTGCCCCGGGTGTCTCTGGGGTGCCCTGACTGTCCCCTACGTGTCCCTGGGGGTGCCCAGGGTGTCCCTGGGGGTGCCCTGGGTGTCCCTGGAGTGCCCTGCCTGTCCCCTAGGTGTCCCTGGGGGTGCCCTGGCTGTCCCCTTGGTGTCCCTGGGGTGCCCTGCCTGTCCCCTAGGTGTCCCTGGGGGTGCCCTGGCTGTCCACTTGGTGTCCCTGGGGTGCCCTGGCTTTCCCCTATCTGTCCCTGGGGGTGCCCTGGCTGTCCCTGGGGTGCCCTGGCTGTCCTCTACGTGTCCCTGGGGGTGCCCAGGGTGTCCCTGGGTTTCCCTGGCTGTCCCCTAGGTGTCCCTGGGGGGGCCCTCGGTGTCCCTGGGGGTGCCCAGGGTGTCCCTTAGGTGTCCCTGGGGGTGCCCTTGCTGTCCCCTAGCTGTCCCTCGGGCTGCCCTGGCTGTCCCTGGGGTGCTCTGGATGTCCCATTGGTGTCCCTGGGGGTGCCCTGGCTGTCCCCTTGGTGTCCCTAGGGTGCCCTGTCTTTGCCCTTGGTGTCCCTGGGGGTGCCCTTGCTGTCCCCTAGGTGTCCCTGGGGGTGCCCTGGCTGTCCCCTTGGTGTCCCTGGGGGTGCCCTGGGTGTCCCCTTGGTGTCCCTGGGATGCCCTGGCGGTCCCCTAGGTGTCCCTGGGGGTGCCCTGGGTGTCCCAGGGGGTGCCCTAGCTGTCCCTGGGGTGCCCTGGCTGTGCCCTCGGTGTCCCTGGGGGTGCCCTGGCTGTCCCTAGGGTGCCCTGGCTGTCCCCTAGGTGTCCCTGGGTGTGCCCTGGGTGTCCCTGGGGTGCCCTGACTGTCCCTAGGGTGCCCTGGCTGTGCCCTCGGTGTCCCTGGGGTGCCCTGGCTGTCCCGTCAGTGTCCCTGGGGTGCCCTGGCTGTCTAGTCAGTGTCCCTGGGGGTGCCCTGGCTGTCCCCTCCGTGTCCCTGGGGGTGCCCTAGGTGTCCCTGGGGTGCCCTGGCTGACCCCAAGGTGTCCCTTGGGGTGCCCAGAGTGTCCCTAGGAAGTCCCTGGCTGTCCCCTAGGTGTCCCTGGGTGTGCCCTGCCTGTCCCCTAGGTGTCGTTGGGGGCGCCCAGGGTGTCCCTGGGGTGCCCTGGCTGTCCCCTACGTGTCCCTGGGGGTGCCCAGGGTGTCCCTGGGGGTGCCCTTGCTGTCCCCTAGGTGTCCCTGGGGGTACCCTGGCTGTCCCTGGGATGCTCTGGATGTCCCCTTGGTGTCCCTGGGGGTGCCCTGGCTGTCCCCTTGGTGTCCCTAGGGTGCCCTGTCTGTGCCCTTGGTGTCCCTGGGGGTGCCCTGGCTGTCCCTAGGGTGCCCTGGCTGTCCCCTAGGTGTCCCTGGGGGTGCCCTGCCTGTCCTCTAGGTGTCCCTGGGGGTGCCCTGGCTGTCCCCAGGGTGCCCTGGCTGTGCCCTTGGTGTCTCTGGGGGTGCCCTGGCTGTCCCTGGGGTGCCCTGGCTGTCCCCAAGGTGTCCCTGGGGGTGCCCTGCCTGTCCTCTCGGTGTCCCTGGGGGTGCCCTGGCTGTGCCCTCGGTGTCCCTGGGGGTGCCCTGGCTGTCCCTAGGGTGCCCTGGCTGTCCCCTAGGTGTCCCTGGGTGTGCCCTGGCTGTCCCTGGGGTGCCCTGGCTGTCCCCTAGGTGTCCCTGGGTGTGCCCTGGGTGTCGCTGGGGTTCCCTGGCTGTCCCCTGGGTGTCCCGGGGGGTGCCCTGGCTGTGCCCTCGGTGTCCCTGGGGGTGCACAGGGTGTCCCTGGGGTTCCCTGGCTGTCCCCTAGGTGTCCCTGGGGGTGCCGTGGGTGTCCCTGGGGGGGCCCTGGCTGTCCCCTAGGTGTCCCTGGGGGTGCATTAGTTGTCCCTGGTGGTGCCCAGGGTGTCCCTGGGGTTCCCTGGCTGTCCCCTAGGTGTCCCTGCCTCGCTCGTATCCTCGACTCCGCCTCCGGCGCCATGGTGACACCCCTCCCCGTCTGGACCATTGTGGCCTCACCCCCTCCCCTGGGGCCATCCGACCCATCCCAGTATAGACCAGTAAGGCACCGAGTGGCCACCATGGACCCCCACACGCCTGCCAGTTCATCCCAGTTCATCCCAGTCCACTCTTCGTCCATCCCAGGTTTCTCTGGTCACCCTCCCAGTGCTCTCAGTCCATCCCAGTCCCGCAGGTGTTGGTGCTTGGGGCTTGATGAGCTGGTGCCTGTCCGCAACGTGGAGCGGCTCAAACGGGACCTCAGGGTGAGGGGGGCGCGGATTTGGGGGGATCCTGGGGGTCCTGAGTTGTCGTGGAGGGGGTTTTTGGGTTGTGGGGGGTCTGGGGGGAGTCCTGGGGGCTGCTTTGGGTGCTTTGGGGGGTATTCGGGAGGTTTGGGCGGCCCATTTGAGGCATCAAAGAACCTGAGGAGGGTTTTGATAGCTCCTGGAGGTGGAGGCGGCCGTGGGGGTGAGCTGGCTTTCCCAGGGGGTTCCTGGCTGTCCCTCGATGTCCCTGGTGTGCCCTGGCTGTCACTTAGGTGTCCCTCGGGGTGCCCTGGCTGTCCCTAGGGTGCCCTGGCTGTCCCCTAGGTGTCCCTGGGGTGCCCTGACTGTCCCTAGGTGTCTCTGGGGGTGCCCTGGGTGTCCCTGGGGTGCCCTGGGGGTACCCTGGCTGTCCCTGGAGGTGCCCTGCCTGTCCCCTAGGTGTCCCTGGAGGTCGCCTAGGTGTCCCTGGGGGTGCCCTCGCTGTCCCTGGGGTGCCCTGGCTGTCCCCTAGGTGTCCCTGGGGGTGCTATGGCTGTCCCCTAGGTGTCCCTGGGGTTGCCCAGAGTGTCTCTGGTGTGCCCTGGCTGTCCCCTGCGTGTCCCTGGGGGTGCCCAGGGTGTCCCTGGGGGTACCCTGGCTGTCCATTTGGTGTCCCTGGGGTGCCCTGGCTGTCCCCTAGGTGTCCCTGGGGGTGCCCTGGCTGTCCTTGGGGTACTCTGGCTGTCCCCTTGGTGTCCCTGGGGGTGCCCTGGCTGTCCCCTAGCTGTCCCTGGGGTGCCCTGGTAGTCCTCTAGGTGTCTCTGGGGGTGCCCTGCCTGTCCCCTAGGTGTCCCTGGGGGGGCCCTGGCTGTCCCCTAGGTGTCCCTGGGGGGGACCTGCCTGTCCCCTAGGTGTCCCTGGGGGTGCCCTGCCTGTCCCCTAGGTGTCCCTGGGGCTTCCCTGTCTGTCCCCTAGGTGTCCCTAGGGGGGCCCTGGGTGTCCCTGGGGGTGCACAGGGTGTGACTGGGGTTCCCTGGCTGTCCCGTACCTATCCCTGGGGTTCCCTGGAGGTCCCCTAGGTGTCCCTGGTGGTTCCCTCGCTGTCCCTGGGGTGCCCTGGCTGTCCCCTAGGTGTCCCTGGGGGTGCCCTGGCTGTCCCGTCAGTGTCCCTGGGGTGCCCTACCTGTCCCCTAGGTGTCCCTGGGGGTGCACAGGGTGTCCCTGGGGTTCCCTGGCTGTCCCCTAGGTGTCCCTGGGGGTGCCCTGGGTGTCCCGTCCGTGTCCCTGGGGGTGCCCTGTGTGTCCCTGGGGAGCCTTGGCTGACCCCAAGGTGTCCCTTGGGGTGCCCAGAGTTTCCCTAGGAGGTCCCTGGCTGTCCCCTAGGGGTCTCTGGGGGTGCCCTTGCTGTCCCGTCAGTGTCCCTGTGGGTGACCTGCCTGTCCCCTAGGTGTCCCTGGGGGTGCCCTGCCTGTCCCTTAGGTGTCCCTGGGGTGCCCTGGCTGTCCCTAGGGTGCCCTGGCTGTGCCCTCGGTGTCTCTGGGGGTGCCCTGGCTGTCCCTAGGGTGCCATGGCTGTCCCTAAGGTGCCCTGGCTGTCCCCTCGGTGTCCCTGGGGGTGCCCTGGGTGTCCCTGGGGTGCCCTGGCTGTCCCCTAGGTGTCCCTGGGGGGGCCCTGGCTGACCCCTAGGTGTCCCTGGGGGTGCCCTGCCTGTCCCTAGGGTGCCCTGGCTGTCCCCTACGTGTCCCTGGCGTTCCCTCGCTGTCCCGTAGGTGTCCCTGGGGGGGCCCTGGGTGTCCCTGGGGTGCCCTGGCTGTCCCTGGGGTGTCCGGGAGGTCCCCTACGTGTCCCTGGGGTACCCTGGGTGTCCCTGGGCTGCCCTGGGGTGCCCTGGCTGTCCCGTAGGTGTCCCTCGGCTGCCCTGGCTGTCCTTGGGGTGGCCTGGCTGTGCCCTTGGTGTCCCTGAGGGTGCCCTGGCTGTCCCTAGGGTGCCCTGGCTGTGCCCTAGGTGTCCCTGGGGGGGCCCTGGCTGTCCCCTTGGTGTCCCTGGGGGTGCCCTGGCTGTCCCTGGGGTGCCCTGGCTGTCCCCTAGATGTCCCTGGAAGTCGCCTAGGTGTCCCTGGGGGTGCCCTCGCTGTCCCTGTGGTGCCCTGGCTGTCCCCTAGGTGTCCCTGTAGGTGCCCCTGCTGTCCCCTAGGTGTCCCTGGGGGTCCCCTTGGTGTCCCTGGGGGTGCCCTGGCTGTCCCTTAGGTGTCCATGGGGGTGCCCTGGGTGTCCCTGGGCTGCCCTGGCTGTCCCCTAGGTGGCCCTGGGGGTGCCCTGGCTGTCCTTTAGGTGTCTTTTGGGGTGCCCTGGCTGTCCCTGGGGGAGCCCTGGCTGTCCCTGGGGGTGCCCTGGATGTCCCTGGGGGGGCCCTGGCTGTCCCTGGGGGTGCCCTGGCTGTCCCCTTCGTGTCCCTGGAGGTGCCCTGGGTGTCCCTGGAGTGCCCGTGCTGTCCCCTAAATGTCCCTGGGGGTGCCCTGGCTGTCCCCTAGGTGTCCCTGGGGGTGCACTGGCTGTCACCTAGGTGTCCCTGGGGGTGCCCTAGCTGTCGTTAGGGTACCCTGGCTGTCCCCTAGGTGTCCCTGGGGGAGCTCTGGGTGTTCCTTGGGTGCCCTGGCTGTCCTCATGGTGTCCCTGTGGGTGCCCAGAGTGTCCCTGGGAGTTCCCTGGCTGTCCCCTAGGGGTCTCTGAGGGTGCCCTGGGTGTCCCTGGGGGTGCCCTGGCTGTCCCCTAAATGTCTCTGGGGGTGCCCTGGCTTTCCCCTCGGTGTCCCTGGGGGGGCCCTGGCTGTCCCCTAGGTGTCCCTGGGGTGCCCTGCCTGTCCCCTAGGTGTCCCTGGGGGTTCCCTGCCTGTCCCCTAGGTGTCCTTTGGGGTTCCCTGGGTGTCCCTGGGGGTGCCCTGGCTGTCCCCTAGGTGTCCCTGGGGGTGCCCTGGGTGTCCCTGGAGTGCCCTAGCTGTCCCCTAAATGTCCCTGGGGGTGCCCTGGGTGTCCCCTAGGTGTCCCTGGGGGTGTCCTGCCTTCCCCTAGGTGTCCCTGGGGGTGCCCTGTCTTTCCCCTCGGTGTCCCTGGGGGTGCCCTGCCTGTCCCCTTGGTGTCCCTGGGGGAGCCCATGGTGTCCCTGGGAGTTCCCTGGGTGTCCCTGGGAGTGCCCTGGCTGTCCCCTCGGTGTCCCTGGGGGTGCCCTGCCTGTCCCCTAGGTGTCCCTGGGGGTGACCTGGGTGTCCCTGGAGTGCCCTGGCTGTCCCCTAAATGTCCCTGGGGGTGCCCTGGCTTTCCCCTCGGTGTTCCTGGGGGTGCCCTGCCTGTCCCCTTGGTGTTCCTGGGGGTGCCCTGCCTGTCCCCTAGGTGTCGTTGGGGGTGCCCTGGGTGTCCCTGGGGTGCCCTGGCTGTCCCCTTGGTGTCCCTGGGGGTGCCCTGGCTGTCCCTGGGGTGCCCTGTCTGTCCCCATGGTGTCCCTGTGGGTGCCCAGAGTGTCCCTGGGTGTGCCCTGGCTTTCACCTAGGGGTCTCTGGGGGTGCCCTGCCTGGACACTAGGTGTCCCTGGGGGTTCCCTTCCTGTCCCCTAGGTGTCCCTGGGGGTGCCCTGGCTGTCCCTAGGGTGCCCTGGCTGTCCCCTAGGTGTCCCTGGGGGTGCCCTGGTGTTCCTGGAGTGCCCTGGCTGTCCCCTAGATGTCCCTGGGGGTGCCCTGGGTGTCCCTGGGGGTGCCCTGGCTGTCCCCTTGGTGTCCCTAGGGTGCCCTGTCTGTGCCCTTGGTGTCCCTGGGGGTGCCCTGGCTGACCCCTAGCTGTCCTTGGGGGTGCCCTGGCTGTCCCTAGGGTTCCCTGGCTGTGCCCTTGGTGTCCCTGGGGGTGCCCTGGCTGTCCCTAGGGTGCCCTGGCTGTGCCCTTGGTGTCCCTGGGGGTGCCCTGGGTGTCCCTGGAGTGCCCTGCCTGTCCCCTAGGTGTCCCTGGGGGTGCCCTGGCTGTCCCCTTGGTGTTTCTGGGGTGCCCTGACTGTCCCCTAGCTGTCCCTGGGGGTGCCCTGGGTGTCCCTGGGGGTGCCCTGGCGGTCCCTAGGGTGCCCTGGCTGTCCCCTAGGTGTCCCTGGGGGTGCCCTGGATGTCCCTGAGGTGCCCTGGCTGTCCCCAAGGTGTCCATGTGGGTGCCCAGAGTGTCCCTGGGAGTGCCCTGGCTGTTCCCTAGGGGTCTCTGGGGGTGCCCTGGCTGTCCCGTCAGTGTCCCTGGGGGTGCCCTGCCTGTCCCCTAGGTGTCCCTGGGGGTGCCCTGCCTGTCCCCTAGGTGTCCCTGGGGGTGCCCTGGGTGTCCCTGGGGGGGCCCTGGCTGTCCCCTAGGTGTCCCTGGGGGTGCCCTGGGTGTCCCTGGAGTGCCCTGCCTGTCCCCTAGGTGTCCCTGGGGGTGCCCTGGCTGTCCCCTTGGTGACCCTGGGGTGCCCTGGCTGTCCCCTAGGTGTCCCTGGGGGTGCCCTGGCTGTCCTTGGGGTGCTCTGTCTGTCCTCTAGGTGTCCCTGGGGTGCCCTGACTGTCCCTAGGTGTCCCTGGGGGTGCCCTGGCTGTCCTTGGGGTGCCCTGCCTGTCCACTAGGTGTCCCTGGGGGTGCCCTGCCTGTCCCTATGGTGCCGTGGCTGTCCCCTAGGTGTCCCTGGGCGTGCCCATGGTGTTCCTGTGTTTCCCTGGCGGTCCTCTAGGTGTCCCATGGGGGGCCCTGGGTGTCCCTGGGGTGCCCCGGCTGTCCCTGGGGTGCCCGGGAGGTCCCCTACGTGTCCCTGGGGTACCCTGGGTGTCCCTGGGCTGCCCTGGGCTGCCCTGGCTGTCATTGGGGTGCCCTGGCTGTGCCCTTGGTGTCCCTGGGGTGCCCTGGCTGTCCCGTCAGTGTCCCTGGGGTGCCCTGGCTGTCTCGTCACTGTCCCTGACGGTGCCCTGGCTGTCCCCTAGGTGTCCCTGGGGGTACCCTGCCTTGCCCTAGGTGTCCCTGGGGGTGCCCTGGCTGTCCCCTCCGTGTCCCTGGGGGTGCCCTGGGTGTCCCTGGGGTGCCCTGGCTGACCTTAAGGTGTCCCTTGGGGTGCCCAGAGTGTCCCTAGGAGGTCCCTGGCTGTCCCCGAGGTGTCCCTGGGGGTGCCCTGGCTGTCCCTAGGGTGCCATGGCTGTCCCTAGGGTGCCCTGGCTGTCCCCTCGGTGTCCCTGGGGGTGCCCTGGGTGTCCTTGGGGTGCCCTGGCTGTCCCCTAGGTGTCCATGGGGGGGCCCTGACTTTCCCGTAGGTGTCCCTGGGGGTGCCCTTGCTGTCCCTAGGGTGCCCTGGCTGTGCCCTAGGTGTCCCTGGGGTGCCCTGGCTGTCTCCTCAGTGTCCCTGGGGGTGCCCTGGCTGTCCTCTACGTGTCCCTGGGGGTGCCCAGGGTGTCTCTAGGGTGCCCTGGCTGTCCCCTACGTGTCCCTGGGGGTGCCCCGGGTGTCCCTGGGGATGCCTTGGAGGTCCCCTAGGTGTCCCTGGGGTGCCCTGCCTGTCCCCTACGTGTCCCAGGGCGTGCCCAGGGTGTCCCTGGGGATGCCTTGGAGGTCCCCTAAGTGTCCCTGGGGTGCCCTGGCTGTCCCGTAGGTGTCCCTGGGGGTGCCCTGGGTGTCCCTGGGGGTGCCCTGGCTGTCCTTGGGGTGCTGTGGCTGTCCCCTAGCTGTCCCTGTGGGTGCCCTGGCTGTCCCTGGGGTGCCATGGCTTTCCTCTACGTGTCCCTGGGGGTGCTCTGGCTGTCCCCTCGGTGTCCCTGGGGGTGCTCTGCCTGTCCCCTAGGTGTCCCTGGGTGTGCCCTGGCTGTCCCTAGGGTTCCCTGGCTGTGCCCTCAGTGTCTCTGGGGTTCCCAGCCTGTCCCCTCGGTGTCCCTGTGGGTGCCCTGGCTGTCCCTAGGGTGCCCTGGCTGTCCCCAAGGTGTCCCTGGGACTGCCTTGCCTGTCCCCTTGGTGTCCCAGGAGGTGCCCTGGAGTCCCTGGGGTGCCCTGGCTGTCCCCTAGGTGTCCCTGGGGGTGCCCTGGCTGTTCCCTTGGTGTCCCTGGGGTGCCCTGGCTGTCCCCTAGCTGTCACTGGGGGGGCCCTGGCTGTCCTTGGGGTGCTCTGGCTGTCCCCTTGGTGTCCCTGGGGGAGCCCTGGGTGTCCCTGGGGTGCCCTGGAAGTGCCCTCCCTGTCCTCTAGGTGTCCCTGGGGGTGCCCTGGCTGTCCCCTCGTTGTCCCTGGGGGTGCCCTGCCTGTCCCCTAGGTGTCCCTGGGGGGGCCCTGACTGTCCCCTAGGTGTCCCTGGGGTGCCCTGCCTGTCCCTTAGGTGTCCCTAAAGGTGCCGTGGCTGTCCCCTCGGTGTCCCTGGAGGTGCCCTGGGTGTCCCTGGGGTGCCCTGGGGGTGCCCTGCCTGTCCCCTAGGTGTCCCTGGGGGGGCCCTTGCTGTCCCCTAGGTGTCCCTGGGGTGCCCTGCCTGTCCCCTAGGTGTCCCTGGGGGTTCCCTGGGTGTCCCTGGGGGTGCGCTGGCTGTCCCCTAGGTGTCCCTGGGGGTGCCCTGGGTGTCCCTGGAGTGCCCTGGCTGTCCCCTAAATGTCCCTGGGGGTGCCCTGGGTGTCCCTGGAGTGCCCTGGCTGTCCCCTAAATGTCCATGGGGGTGCCCTGGCTGTCCCCTAGGTGTCCCTGGGGGTGTCCTGCCTTCCCCTAGGTGTCCCTGGGGGTGCCCTGGGTGTCCCTGGGGTGCCCTGGGGGTGCCCTGCCTGTACTCTAGATGTCCCTGGGAGTGCCCTGGCTTTCCCCTCAGTGTCCCTGGGGGTGCCCTGCCTGTCCCCTAGGTGTCCCTGGGGGTGCGCTGGGTGTCCCTGGGGGTGCCCTGGCTGTCCCCTAAGTGTCCCTGGGGGGGCCCTGGCTGTCCCTGGGGTGCCCTGGCTGTCCTCTAGGTGTCCCTGGGGGGGCCCTGGCTGTCCCCTAGGTGTCCCTGGGGGGGCCCTGGCTGTCCCCTAGGTGTCCCTGGGGTGCCCTGCCTGTCTCCTAGGTGTCCTTGGGGGTGACCTGAGTGTCCCTGGAGTGCCCTGGCTGTCCCCTAAATGTCCCTGGGGGTGCCCTGGCTTTCCCCTCGCTGTCCCTGGCGGTGCCCTGCCTGTCCCCTAGGTGTCCCTGGGGGTGCCCTGCCTGTCCCCTAGGTGTCGTTGGGGGTGACCTGGGTTTCCCTGGGGGTGCCCTGCCTGTCCCCTAGGTGTCCCTGGGGGTGCCCTGGGTGTCCCTGGGGTGCCCTGGCTCTCCCCTTGGTGTCCCTCGGGGTGCCCTGGGTGTCCCTGGGGTGCCCTGGCTGTCCCCATGGTGTCCCTGTGGGTGCCCAGAGTGTCCCTTGGAGTGCCCTGGCTGTCACCTAGGGGTCTCTGGGGGTGCCCTGCCTGGACACTAGGTGTCCCTGGGGGTGCCCTGCCTGGACAGTAGGTGTCCCTGGGGGTGCCCTGGGTGTCCCTGGGGGTGCCCTGGCTGTCCCCTCGGTGTCCCTGGGGGTGCCCTGGCTGTCCCTGGAGTGCCCTGGCTGTCCCCTAGGTGTCCCTGGGGGGGCCCTGGCTGTCCCCTAGGTGTCCCTGGGGGTGCCCTGGCTGTCCTCTAGGTGTCCCTGGGGGTGCCCTGGGTGTCCCTGGGGATGCCCTGGCTGTTCCCTAGGTGTCCCTCGGGGTGCCCTGGGTGTCCCTGGGGGCGCCCTGGCTGTGCCCTCGGTGTCCCTGAGCGTGCCCTGGGTGTCCCTGGGGTGCCATGGCTGTACCCTGGGTGTCCCTGGGGGTGTCCTGCCTTCCCCTAGGTGTCCCTCGGGTGCCCTGGCTTTCCCCTAGGTGTCCCTGGGGGTGCCCTGCGTGTCCCTGGGGTGCCCTGGCTGTCCCCTAGGTGTCCCTGGGGGTGCCCTGGGTGTCCCTGGGGTTACCCTGGCTGTCCCCTTCGTGTCCCTGGGGGTGCCCAGAGTGTCCCTGTAGGTGCCCTGGCTGTCCCCTAGGGGTCTCTGGGGGTGCCCTGGCTGTCCCCTATGTGTCCCTGGGGGTGCCCTGGCTGTCCCTTTCGTGTCTTGGGGGTGCCCTCGCTGTCCCTGGTGTGCCCTGGCTGTCCCCTTGGTGGCCCTGGGGGTGCCCTGGGTGTCTCTGGGGGTGCCCAGAAGGTCCCCTTGGTGTCCCTGGGGGGGCCGTGGCTGTCCCTGGGGTGCCCTGGCTGTCCCCTAGGTGTCCCTGGGTGTGCCCTGGGTGTCCGTGGGGGTGCCCTGGCTTTCCCCTAGGTGTCCCTGGGGGAGGCCCTGGCATTCCCCTAGGTGTCCCTGGGGGAGGCCCTGGCTGTCCCCTTCGTGTCCCTGGGGGTGCCCAGAGTGTCCCTGTAGGTGCCCTGGCTGTCCCCTAGGTGTCCCTGGGGGAGCCCTGGGTGTGCCTGGGGTGCCCTGGCTGTCCCCTAGGTGTCCCTGGGAGGGCCCTGGCTGTCCCTGGGGTGCCCTGGCTGTCCCCTAGGTGGCCCTGGAGGTCCCCTAGGTGTCCCTGGGGGTCCCCTTGGTGTCCCTGGGGGTGCCCAGGGTGTTCCTTAGGTGTCCCTCGGGGTGCCCTGGCTGTCCCTGGGGTGCTCTGGATGTCCCCTTGGTGTCCCTGGGGGTGCCCTGGCTGTCCCTAGGGTGCCCTGGCTTTCACCTAGGTTTCCTTTGGGGTGCCCTGGCTGTCCCCTAGGTGTTCCTGGGGGTGCCCTGCCTCTCCCCTAGGTGTCCCTGGGGGTGCCCTGGCTGTCCCCTAGGTGTCCCTGGGGGTGCCCTGGGTGTCCCTGGGGGTGCCCTGGCTGTCCCGTAGGTGTCCCTGGGGTGCCCTGGCTGTCCCCTAGGTGTCCCTGGGGGTGACCTGGTTGTCCCTGGGGATGCCCTGGCTGTTCTTTAGGTGTTCCTGGGTGTCCCTGGGGTGCCCTGGGGGTGCCCTGCCTGTCCTCTAGGTGTCCCTGGGGGTGCCCTGGTGTCCCTGGAGTGCCCTGGCTGTCCCCTAGGTGTCCCTGGGTGTGCCCTGGGTGTCCGTGGGGGTGCCCTGGCTTTCCCCTAGGTGTCCCTGGGGGAGGCCCTGGCATTCCCCTAGTGTCCCTGGGGGAGGCCCTGGCTGTCCCCCTTCGTGTCCCTGGGGGTGCCCAGAGTGTCCCTGTAGGTGCCCTGGCTGTCCCCTAGGTGTCCCTGTGGGTGCCCAGAGTGTCCCTGGGAGTTCCCTGGCTGTCCCCTAGGGGTCTCTGAGGGTGCCCTAAGTGTCCCTGGGGGTGCCCTGGCTGTCCCCTAAATGTCTCTGGGGGTGCCCTGGCTTTCCCCTCGGTGTCCCTGGGGGGGCCCTGGCTGTCCCCTAGGTGTCCCTGGGGTGCCCTGCCTGTCCCCTAGGTGTCCCTGGGGGTTCCCTGCCTGTCCCCTAGGTGTCCCTGGGGTTCCCTGGGTGTCCCTGGGGGTGCCCTGGCTGTCCCCTAGGTGTCCCTGGGGGTGCCCTGGGTGTCCCTGGAGTGCCCTAGCTGTCCCCTAAATGTCCCTGGGGGTGCCCTGGGTGTCCCCTAGGTGTCCCTGGGGGTGTCCTGCCTTCCCCTAGGTGTCCCTGGGGGTGCCCTGTCTTTCCCCTCGGTGTCCCTGGGGGTGCCCTGCCTGTCCCCTTGGTGTCCCTGGGGGAGCCCATGGTGTCCCTGGGAGTTCCCTGGGTGTCCCTGGGAGTGCCCTGGCTGTCCCCTCGGTGTCCCTGGGGGTGCCCTGCCTGTCCCCTAGGTGTCCCTGGGGGTGACCTGGGTGTCCCTGGAGTGCCCTGGCTGTCCCCTAAATGTCCCTGGGGGTGCCCTGGCTTTCCCCTCGGTGTTCCTGGGGGTGCCCTGCCTGTCCCCTTGGTGTTCCTCGGGTGCCCTGCCTGTCCCCTAGGTGTCGTTGGGGGTGCCCTGGGTGTCCCTGGGGTGCCCTGGCTGTCCCCTTGGTGTCCCTGGGGGTGCCCTGGCTGTCCCTGGGGTGCCCTGTCTGTCCCCATGGTGTCCCTGTGGGTGCCCAGAGTGTCCCTGGGAGTGCCCTGGCTTTCACCTAGGGGTCTCTGGGGGTGCCCTGCCTGGACCCTAGGTGTCCCTGGGGGTGCCCTGCCTGGACACTAGGTGTCCCTGGGGGTTCCCTTCCTGTCCCCTAGGTGTCCCTGGGGGTGCCCTGGCTGTCCCTAGGGTGCCCTGGCTGTCCCCTAGGTGTCCCTGGGGGTGCCCTGGTGTTCCTGGAGTGCCCTGGCTGTCCCCTAGATGTCCCTGGGGGTGCCCTGGGTGTCCCTGGGGGTGCCCTGGCTGTCCCCTTGGTGTCCCTAGGGTGCCCTGTCTGTGCCCTTGGTGTCCCTGGGGGTGCCCTGGCTGACCCCTAGCTGTCCTTGGGGGTGCCCTGGCTGTCCCTAGGGTTCCCTGGCTGTGCCCTTGGTGTCCCTGGGGGTGCCCTGGCTGTCCCTAGGGTGCCCTGGCTGTGCCCTTGGTGTCCCTGGGGGTGCCCTGGGTGTCCCTGGAGTGCCCTGCCTGTCCCCTAGGTGTCCCTGGGGGTGCCCTGGCTGTCCCCTTGGTGTTTCTGGGGTGCCCTGACTGTCCCCTAGCTGTCCCTGGGGGTGCCCTGGGTGTCCCTGGGGGTGCCCTGGCGGTCCCTAGGGTGCCCTGGCTGTCCCCTAGGTGTCCCTGGGGGTGCCCTGGATGTCCCTGAGGTGCCCTGGCTGTCCCCAAGGTGTCCCTGGGACTGCCTTGCCTGTCCCCTTGGTGTCCCAGGAGGTGCCCTGGAGTCCCTGGGGTGCCCTGGCTGTCCCCTAGGTGTCCCTGGGGGTGCCCTGGCTGTTCCCTTGGTGTCCCTGGGGTGCCCTGGCTGTCCCCTAGCTGTCACTGGGGGGGCCCTGGCTGTCCTTGGGGTGCTCTGGCTGTCCCCTTGGTGTCCCTGGGGGAGCCCTGGGTGTCCCTGGGGTGCCCTGGGGGTGCCCTCCCTGTCCTCTAGGTGTCCCTGGGGGTGCCCTGGCTGTCCCCTCGTTGTCCCTGGGGGTGCCCTGCCTGTCCCCTAGGTGTCCCTGGGGGGGCCCTGACTGTCCCCTAGGTGTCCCTGGGGTGCCCTGTCTGTCCCCTAGGTGTCCCTAAAGGTGCCGTGGCTGTCCCCTCGGTGTCCCTGGAGGTGCCCTGGGTGTCCCTGGGGCGCCCTGGGGGTGCCCTGCCTGTCCCCTAGGTGTCCCTGGGGGGGCCCTTGCTGTCCCCTAGGTGTCCCTGGGGTGCCCTGCCTGTCCCCTAGGTGTCCCTGGGGGTTCCCTGGGTGTCCCTGGGGGTGCGCTGGCTGTCCCCTAGGTGTCCCTGGGGGTGCCCTGGGTGTCCCTGGAGTGCCCTGGCTGTCCCCTAAATGTCCCTGGGGGTGCCCTGGGTGTCCCTGGAGTGCCCTGGCTGTCCCCTAAATGTCCATGGGGGTGCCCTGGCTGTCCCCTAGGTGTCCCTGGGGGTGTCCTGCCTTCCCCTAGGTGTCCCTGGGGGTGCCCTGGGTGTCCCTGGGGTGCCCTGGCTGTCCCCTAAGTGTCCCTGGGGGGGCCCTGGCTGTCCCTGGGGTGCCCTGGCTGTCCTCTAGGTGTCCCTGGGGGGGCCCTGGCTGTCCCCTAGGTGTCCCTGGGGGGGCCCTGGCTGTCCCCTAGGTGTCCCTGGGGTGCCCTGCCTGTCTCCTAGGTGTCCTTGGGGGTGACCTGAGTGTCCCTGGAGTGCCCTGGCTGTCCCCTAAATGTCCCTGGGGGTGCCCTGGCTTTCCCCTCGCTGTCCCTGGCGGTGCCCTGCCTGTCCCCTAGGTGTCCCTGGGGGTGCCCTGCCTGTCCCCTAGGTGTCGTTGGGGGTGACCTGGGTTTCCCTGGGGGTGCCCTGCCTGTCCCCTAGGTGTCCCTGGGGGTGCCCTGGGTGTCCCTGGGGTGCCCTGGCTCTCCCCTTGGTGTCCCTGGGGGTGCCCTGGGTGTCCCTGGGGTGCCCTGGCTGTCCCCATGGTGTCCCTGTGGGTGCCCAGAGTGTCCCTTGGAGTGCCCTGGCTGTCACCTAGGGGTCTCTGGGGGTGCCCTGCCTGGACACTAGGTGTCCCTGGGGGTGCCCTGCCTGGACAGTAGGTGTCCCTGGGGGTGCGCTGGGTGTCCCTGGGGGTGCCCTGGCTGTCCCGTAGGTGTCCCTGGGGTGCCCTGGCTGTCCCCTAGGTGTCCCTGGGGGTGACCTGGTTGTCCCTGGGGATGCCCTGGCTGTTCTTTAGGTGTTCCTGGGTGTCCCTGGGGTGCCCTGGGGGTGCCCTGCCTGTCCTCTAGGTGTCCCTGGGGGTGCCCTGGGTGTCCCTGGGGTGCTCTGGATGTCCCCTTGGTGTCCCTGGGGGTGCCCTGGCTGTCCCTAGGGTGCCCTGGCTTTCACCTAGGTTTCCTTTGGGGTGCCCTGGCTGTCCCCTAGGTGTTCCTGGGGGTGCCCTGCCTCTCCCCTAGGTGTCCCTGGGGGTGCCCTGGCTGTCCCCTAGGTGTCCCTGGGGGTGCCCTGGGTGTCCCTGGGGGTGCCCTGGCTGTCCCGTAGGTGTCCCTGGGGTGCCCTGGCTGTCCCCTAGGTGTCCCTGGGGGTGACCTGGTTGTCCCTGGGGATGCCCTGGCTGTTCTTTAGGTGTTCCTGGGTGTCCCTGGGGTGCCCTGGGGGTGCCCTGCCTGTCCTCTAGGTGTCCCTGGGGGTGCCCTGGGTGTCCCTGGAGTGCCCTGGCTGTCCCCTAGGTGTCCCTGGGTGTGCCCTGCCTGTCCCCTAGGGGTCCTTGGGGGTTCCCTGGGTGTCCCTGGGGGTGCCCTGCCTGTCCCCTAGGTGTCCCTGGGGGTGCCCTGGGTGTCCCTGGGGTGCCCTGGCTGTCCCCTTGGTGTCCCTGGGGTGCCCTGGCTGTCCCCTAGGGGTCTCTGGGGGTGCCCTGGCTGTCCCGTCAGTGTCCCTGGGGGTGACCTGGCTGTCTCGTCAGTGTCCCTGGGGGGGCCCTGGCTGTCCCCTAGGTGTCCCTGGGGGTGCCCTGGGTGTCCCTGGAGTGCCCTGGCTGTCCCCTAAATGTCCATGGGGGTGCCCTGGCTGTCCCCTAGGTGTCCCTGGGGGTGTCCTGCCTTCCCCTAGGTGTCCCTGGGGGTGCCCTGGGTGTCCCTGGGGTGCCCTGGGGGTGCCCTGCCTGTACTCTAGATGTCCCTGGGAGTGCCCTGGCTTTCCCCTCAGTGTCCCTGGGGGTGCCCTGCCTGTCCCCTAGGTGTCCCTGGGGGTGCGCTGGGTGTCCCTGGGGGTGCCCTGGCTGTCCCGTAGGTGTCCCTGGGGTGCCCTGGCTGTCCCCTAGGTGTCCCTGGGGGTGACCTGGTTGTCCCTGGGGATGCCCTGGCTGTTCTTTAGGTGTTCCTGGGTGTCCCTGGGGTGCCCTGGGGGTGCCCTGCCTGTCCTCTAGGTGTCCCTGGGGGTGCCCTGGGTGTCCCTGGAGTGCCCTGGCTGTCCCCTAGGTGTCCCTGGGTGTGCCCTGCCTGTCCCCTAGGGGTCCTTGGGGGTGCCCTGGGTGTCCCTGGGGGTGCCCTGCCTGTCCCCTAGGTGTCCCTGGGGGTGCCCTGGGTGTCCCTGGGGTGCCCTGGCTGTCCCCTTGGTGTCCCTGGGGTGCCCTGGCTGTCCCCTAGGGGTCTCTGGGGGTGCCCTGGCTGTCCCGTCAGTGTCCCTGGGGGTGCCCTGGCTGTCCCGTCAGTGTCCCTGGGGGGGCCCTGGCTGTCCCCTAGGTGTCCCTGGGGGTGCCCTGGGTGTCCCTGGAGTGCCCTGGCTGTCCCCTAAATGTCCATGGGGGTGCCCTGGCTGTCCCCTAGGTGTCCCTGGGGGTGTCCTGCCTTCCCCTAGGTGTCCCTGGGGGTGCCCTGGGTGTCCCTGGGGTGCCCTGGGGGTGCCCTGCCTGTACTCTAGATGTCCCTGGGAGTGCCCTGGCTTTCCCCTCAGTGTCCCTGGGGGTGCCCTGCCTGTCCCCTAGGTGTCCCTGGGGGTGCGCTGGGTGTCCCTGGGGGTGTCCTGGCTGTCCCCTAAGTGTCCCTGGGGGGGCCCTGGCTGTCCCTGGGGTGCCCTGGCTGTCCTCTAGGTGTCCCTGGGGGGGCCCTGGCTGTCCCCTAGGTGTCCCTGGGGGGGCCCTGGCTGTCCCCTAGGTGTCCCTGGGGGTGCCCTGCCTGTCCCCTAGGTGTCGTTGGGGGTGACCTGGGTTTCCCTGGGGGTGCCCTGCCTGTCCCCTAGGTGTCCCTGGGGTTGCCCTGGGTGTCCCTGGGGTGCCCTGGCTCTCCCCTTGGTGTCCCTGGGGGTGCCCTGGGTGTCCCTGGGGGTGCCCTGGCTGTCCCCTAGGTGTCCCTGGGGGTTCCCTGCCTGTCCCCTAGGTGTCCCTGTGGGTTCCCTGGGTGTCCCTGGGGGTGCCCTGGCTGTCCCCTAGGTGTCCCTGGGGGTGCCCTGGGTGTCCCTGGAGTGCCCTGGCTGTCCCCTAAATGTCCCTGGGGGTGCCCTGGGTGTCCCTGGAGTGCCCTAGCTGTCCCCTAAATGTCCCTGGGGGTGCCCTGGCTGTCCCCTAGGTGTCCCTGGGGGTGTCCTGCCTTCCCCTAGGTGTCCCTGGGGGTGCCCTGGCTTTCCCCTCGGTGTCCCTGGGGGTGCCCTGTCTGTCCCCTTGGTGTCCCAGCGGGTGCCCTGGGTGTCCCTGGGGTGCCCTGGCTGTCCCCTAGGTGTCCCTGGGGGTGCCCTAGCTGTCCCCTTGGTGTCCCTGGGGTGCCCTGGCTGTCCCCTTGGTGTCGCTGGGGGAGCCCTTGGTGTCCCTGGGGTGCCCTGGGGGTGCCCTGCCTGTCCCCTAGGTGTCCCTGGGGGTGCCATGCCTGTCCCCTAGGTGTCCCTGGGTGTGCCCTGGCTGTCCCTAGGGTGCCCTGGCTGTCCCCTAGGTGTCCCTGGGGGTGACTTGCCTGTCCCCTAGGTGTCCCTGGGGGTGCCCTGGCTGTCCCAAGGGTGCCCTGTCTGTGCCCTCAGTGTCTCTGGGGGTGCCCTGGCTGTCCCCTCGGTGTCCCTGGGGTGCCCTGGCTGTCCCTAGGGTGCCATGGCTGTCCCCTAGGTGTCCCTGGGAGTGCCCTGGGTGTGCCTGGGGTGCCCTGGCTGTCCCCTAGGTGTCCCTGGGGGTGCCCTGGCTGTCCTCTAGGTGTCCCTGGGGGTGCCCTGGCTGTCCCCTAGGTGTCCCTGGGGGGGCCCTGGCTGTCCCCTAGGTGTCCCTGGGGGGGCCCTGGGTGTCCCTGGAGTGCCCTGGCTGTCGCCTAGGTGTCCCTGGGTGTGCCCTGCCTGTCCCCTAGGGGTCCTTGGGGGTGCCCTGGGTGTCCCTGGGGGTGCCCTGCCTGTCCCCTAGGTGTCCCTGGGGGTGCCCTGGGTGTCCCTGGGGTGCCCTGGCTGTCCCCTTGGTGTCCCTGGGGTGCCCTGGCTGTCCCCTAGGGGTCTCTGGGGGTGCCCTGGCTGTCCCGTCAGTGTCCCTGGGGGTGCCCTGGCTGTCCCGTCAGTGTCCCTGGGGGTTCCCTGCCTGTCCCCTAGGTGTCCCTGGGGGTGCCCTGGGTGTCCCTGGAGTGCTCTGGCTGTCCCCTTGGTGTCCCTGGGGGGGCCCTGGCTGTCCCCTAGGTGTCCCTGGGGGTGCCCTGGCTGTCCCCTAGGTGTCACTGAGGGTGTCCTGCCTTCCCCTAGGTGTCCCTGGGGGTGCCCTGGCTTTCCCCTCGGTGTCCCTAGGGGTGCCCTGCCTGTCCCCTAGATGTCCCTGGGGGTGCCCTGGGTGTCCCTGGGGGGGCGCTTGCTATCCCCTAGGTGTCCCTGGGGGGGCCCTGGCTGTCCCTGGGGTGCCCTGGCTGTCCCCTTGGTGTCCCTGGGGGGGCCCTGGCTGTCCCCTAGGTGTCCCTGGGGGTGCCCTTCCTGTCCTCTAGGTGTCCCTGGGGGGTCCCTGGCTGTCCCTCGGGTTCCCTGACTGTCCCCTAGGTGTCCCTGGGGGTGCCCTGGCTGTCCTTGGGGTGCTCTGGCTGTCCCCTTGGTGTCCTTGGGGGTGCCCTGGCTGTCCCTGGGGGTGCACAGGGTGTCCCTGGGGTTCCCTGGCTGTTTCCTAGGTTTCCCTGGGGGTGCCCTGAGTGTCCCTGGGCTGCCCTGGCTGTCCCCTAGGTGTCCCTGGGGGTGCCCTCGCTGTCCCTGGGGTGCCCTGGCTGTTCCCTATGTGTCCCTGGGGGTCCCCTTGGTGTCCCTGGGGGTGCCCAGGGTGTCCCTTAGGTGTCCCTGGGGGTGCCCTTGCTGTCCCCTTGGTGTCCCTGGGGGTGCCCTGGGTGTCCCTGGGGATGACCTGGCTGTCCCCTAGGTGTCTCTGGGGGTCCCCTGCGTGTCCCCTAGGTGTCCTTGGGGGTGCCCTGGCTGTCCCTAGGGTGGCGTGGCTGTGCCCTCGGTGTCCCTGGGGGTGCCCTGGCTATCCCCTTGGTGTCCGTGGGGTGCCCTGGCTGTCCCCTAGCTGTCCCTGGGGGTGCCCTGGCTGTCCCTGGGGGTGCCCTGGCTGTCCTCTAGGTGTCCCTGGGGGTGCCCTGGCTGTCCCTCGGGTTCCCTGGCTGTCCCCTAGGTGTCCCTGGGGGTGACCTGGGTGTCCCTGGGGGTGACCTGGCTGTCCCCTAGGTGTCTCTGGGGGTCCCCTGCGTGTCCCCTAGGTGTCCTTGGGGGTGCCCTGGCTTTCCCTAGGGTGGCGTGGCTGTGCCCTCGGTGTCCCTGGGGGTGCCCTGGCTGTCCCTAGGGTGCCCTGGCTGTCCCCTAGGTGTCCCTGGGGGTGCCCTGGGTGTGCCTGGGGTGCCCTGGCTGTCCCCTAGGTGTCCCTGGGGGTGCCCTGGCTGTCCCCTAAGTGTCCCTGGGGGTGCCCTGGGTGTCCCTGGGGTGCCCTGGCTGTCCCCTGGGTGTCCCTGGGGGTGCCCTGGGTGTCCCTGGGGGGGCCCTGGCTGTCCCCTAGGTGTCGCTGGGGGTGCCCTGGCTGTCCCCTAGGTGTCTCTGGGGGGGCCCTCGCTGTCCCTGGGGTGCCCTGGCTGTCCCCTAGGTGTCCCTGGGTGTGCCCTGGGTGTCCCTGGGGGTGCACAGGGTGTCCCTGAGGTTCCCTGGCTGTCCCCTAGGTGTCCCTGGGGGGGCCCTGGCTGTCTCCTAGGTGTCCCTGGGTGTGCCCTGGGTGTCTCTGGGGGTGCACAGGGTGTCCCTGGGGTTCCCTGGCTGTCCCCTAGGTGTCCCTGGGGGTGCCCTGGCTGTCCCGTACGTCTCCCTGGGGGTGCCCTGGCTGTCTCCTAGTTGTCCCTGGTGGTGCCCTGGGTGTCCCTGGGGTGCCCTGGCTGTCTCCTAGTTGTCCCTGGTGGTGCCCTGGGTGTCCCTGGGGTGCCCTGGCTGTCCCCAAGGTGTCCCTGGGGGTTCCCAGGGTGTCCCTGGGGTGCCCTGGCTGTCCCCTACGTGTCTTTGCGGGTGCCCTGGGTGTCCCTGGGGTGCCCTGGATGTCCCCTAGGTGTCCCTGGGGGTGCCCTTGCTGTCCCCTTGGTGTCCGTGGGGTGCCCTGGCTGTCCCCTAGCTGTCCCTGGGGGTGCCCTGGCTGTCCCTGGGGTGCCATGGCTGTCCTCTACGTGTGCCTGGGGTGCCCTGTGGTTGCCCTGCCTGTCCCCTCGGTGTCTCTGGGGGGGCCCTGACTGTCCCCTCGGTGTCCCTGTGGTTGCCCTGCCTGTCCCCTAGGTGTCCCTGGGGGGGCCCTGGCTGTCCCCTAGGTGTCACTGGGGGTGCCCCGCCTGTCCCCTAGGTGTCCCTGGGGGTGCCCTGCCTGTCCTCTAGGTGTCGTTGGAGGTGCCCTGGGTGTCCCTGGGGGTGCCCTGGCTGTCCCCTAGGTGTCCCTGGGGGTGCCCTGGGTGTCCCTGGGGTGCCCTGGCTGTCCCCTTGGTGTCCCTGGGGGTGTCCTGGGTGTCCCTGGGGCCGCCCTGGCGGTCCCTAGGGTGCCCTGGCTGTCCCCTAGGTGTCCCTGGGGGTGCCCTGGGTGTCTCTGGGGTGCCCTGGCTGTCCCCTGGGTGTCCCTGGGGGTGCCCTGGGTGTCCCTGGGGGGGCCCTGGCTGTCCCCTAGGTGTCCCTGGGGTGCCCTGGCTGTCCCCTAGGTGTCCCTGGGTGTGCCCTGGGTGTCTCTGGGGGTGCACAGGGTGTCCCTGGGGTTCCCTGGCTGTCCCCTAGGTGTCCCTGGGGGTGCCCTGGCTGTCCCGTACGTGTTCCTGGGGATACCCTGGAGGTCCCCTAGGTGTCCCTGGGGGTGCCCTGGGTGTCCCTGGGGTGCCCTGGGGTGGCCTGGCTGTCCCCTAGGTGTCCCTGGGGGTGCCCTGGCTGTCCCTGGGGGTGCCCTGACTGTCCCTGGTGTGCCCAGGGTGTGCCCTGGCTGTCCACAAGGTGTCCCTGGGGTTGCCTTCGCTGTCCCCTAGGTGTCCCTGGGGTGCCCTGGCTGTCCCCTCGGTGTCCCTGGGGGTTCCCAGGGTGTCCCTGGGGTGCCCTGGCTGTCCCCTACGTGTCCCTGCGGGTGCCCTGGGTGTCCCTGGGGTGCCCTGGCTGTCCCCTAGGTGTCCCTGGGGGTGCCCTGGCTATCCTATTGGTGTCCGTGGTGTGCCCTGGCTGTCCCCTTCGTGTCCCTGGGGGTGCCCTGGCTGTCCCTGGGGTGCCATGGCTGTCCTCTACGTGTGCCTGGGGTGCCCTGTGGTTGCCCTGCCTGTCCACTCGGTGTCCCTGGGGGGGCCCTGGCTGTCCCCTCGGTGTCCCTGGAGGTGCCCTGCCTGTCCCCTAGGTGTCCCTGGGGGGGCCCTGGCTGTCCCCTAGGTGTCCCTGGGGGTGCCCCGCCTGTCCCCTAGGTGTCCCTGGGGGTGCCCTGGCTGTCCTCTAGGTGTCCCTGGGGGTGCCCAGGGTGTCCCTGGGGTTCCCTGGCTGTCCCCTAGGTGTCCCTGGGGGGGCCCTGGCAGTCCCCGAGGTGTCCCTGGGGGTGCCCTGGAGGTCCCCTAGGTTTCCCTGGGTGTTCCCTTGGTGTCCCTGGGGGTGCCCAGGGTGTCCCTTAGGTGTCCCTGGGGGTGCCCTTGCTATCCCCTAGCTGTCCCTGGGGGTACCCTGGCTGTCCCTGGGGTGCTCTGGATGTCCCCTTGGTGTCCGTGGGGGTGCCCTGGCAGTCCCTAGGGTGCCCTGGCTGTCCTCTAGGCGTCCCTGGGGATGCCCAGGCTGTCCCTGGGGATGCCCTGGCTGTCCCCTACGTGTCCCTGGGGGTGCCCTGAGTGTCCCTGGGTGGGCCCTGGCTGTGCCCTCGGTGTCCCCGGGGGTGCCCTGGCTGTCCCTAGGGTGCCCTGGCTGTGCCCTTGGTGTCCCTGGGGGTGCCCTGACTGTCCCCTAGGTGTCCCTGGGGGTGCCCAGGGTGTCTCTGGGGTGCCCTGGCTGTCCCCTACATGTCCCTGGGCGTGCCCAGGGTGTCCCTGGGGGTGCCCTTGCTGTCCCGTAGGTGTCCCTGGGGGTGCCCTGGCTGTGCCCTTGGTGTCCCTGGGGGTGCCCTGCCTGTCCCCTAGGTGTCCCTGGGGGTGCCCTGCCTGTCCCCTAGGTGTCCAAGGGGGTGCCCTGGGTGTCCCTGGGGTTCCCTGGCTGTCCCCTAGGTGTCCCTGGGGGTTCCCTGGATGTTCCTGTAGGTGCACAGAGTGTCACTGGGGTTCCCTGGCTGTCCCGTACCTGTCCCTGGGGTTCCCTGGAGGACCCCTTGGTGTCCCTGGGGGTGCCCTGGGTGTCTTTGGGGGTGCCCTGGCTGTCCCCTAGGTGTCCCTGGGGTTGCCCTGCCTGTCCCCTAGGTGTCGTTTGAGGTGCCCTGGGTGTCCCTGGGGTGCCCTGGCTGTCCTTTTGTTGTCCCTGGGGGTGTCCTGGGTGTCCCTGGGGGTGCCCTGGCGGTTTCTAGGGTGCCCTGGCTGTCCCCTAGGTGTCCCTGGGGGTGCCCTGGGTGTCCCTGGGGGTGCAAAGGGTGTCCCTGAGGTTCCCTGGCTGTCCCCTAGGTGTCGCTGGGGGTGCCATGGCTGTCCCCTAGGTGTCCCTGGGGGTGCCCTCGCTGTCCCTGGGGTGCCCTGGCTGTCCCCTAGGTGTCCCTGGGTGTGCCCTGGGTGTCCCTGGGGGTGCAAAGGGTGTCCCTGAGGTTCCCTGGCTGTCCCCTAGGTGTCCCTGGTGGTGCCCAGGGTGTCCCTGGGGTTCCCTGGCTGTCCCCGAGGTGTCCCTGGGGGGGCCCTGGCAGTCCCCGAGGTGTCCCTGGGGGTGCCCTGGGTGTCCCTGGGGGTGCTCAGGGTGTCACTGGGGTTCCCTGACTGTCCCGTACGTGTCCCTGGGGGTGCCCTGGAGGTCCCCTAGGTGTCCCTGGGGGTGCCTTCGCTGTCCCTTGGGTGCCCTGGCTGTCCCCTAGGTTTCCCTGGGTGTCCCCTTGGTGTCCCTGGGGGTGCCCAGGGTGTCCCTTAGGTGTCCCTGGGGGTGCCCTTGCTGTCCCCTAGCTGTCCCTGGGGGTACCCTGGCTGTGCCCTTGGTGTCCCTAGGGTGCCCTATATGTGCCCTTGGTGTCCCTGGGGTTCCCTGGCTGTCCCCTAGGGGTCTCTGGGGGTGCCCTGGCTGTCCGCTAGGTGTCCCTGGGGGTGCCCTGGCTGTCCCCTAGGTGTCCCTGGGGTGCTCTGGCTGTCCCCTCGGTGTCCCTGTGGGTTCCCAGGGTGTCCCTGGGATTGCCCTGGCTGTCCCCAAGGTGTCCCTGGGGGTGCCCAGGGTGTCCCTGGGGTGCCCTGGCTGTCCCCTACGTGTCTTTGCGGGTGCCCTGGGTGTCCCTGGGGTGCCCTGGCTGTCCCCTAGGTGTCCCTGGAGGTGCCCTGGCTATCCCCTTGGTGTCCGTGGGGTGCCCTGGCTGTCCCCTAGCTGTCCCTGGGGGTGCCCTGGCTGTCCCTGGGGTGCCATGGCTGTCCTCTACGTGTGCCTGGGGTGCCCTGTGGTTTCCCTGCCTGTCCCCTCGGTGTCCCTGGGGGGGCCCTGGCTGTCCCCTCGGTGTCCCTGGGGGTGCCCTGCCTGTCCCCTAGGTGTCCCTGGGGGGGCCCTGGCTGTCCTCTAGGTGTCCCTGGGGGTGCCCTGGCTGTCCCTCGGGTTCCCTGGCTGTCCCCTAGGTGTCCCTGGGGGTGACCTGGGTGTCCCTGGAGTGCCCTGGCTGTCCTATAGGTGTCCCTGGGGGTGCCCTGGCTGTCCCCTTGGTGTCCCTGGGGGTGCCCTGGGTGTCCCTGGGGTGCCCTGGCTGTCCCCATGGTGTCCCTGTGGGTGCCCAGAGTGTCCCTGGGAGTGCCCTGGGTGTCCCCTAGGGGTCTCTGAGGGTGCCCTGGCTGTCCCGTCAGTGTCCCTGTGGGTTCCCTGCCTGTCCCCTAGGTGTCCCTGGGGGTGCCCTGGGTGTCCCTGGGGGTGCCCTGGCTGTCCTCTAGGTGTCCCTGGGGGTGCCCTGGGTGTCCCTGGAGTGCCCTGGCTGTCCGCTAAATGTCCCTGGGGGTGCCCTGGCTTTCCTTTCGGTGTCCTGGGGGTGGCCTGCCTGTCCCCTAGGTGTCCCTGGGGTTGCCCTGGGTGTCCTTGGGGTGCCCTGGGGGTGCCCTGCCTGTCCCCTTGGTGTCCCTGGGGGGGCCCTGGCTGTCCCCTAGGTATCCCTGGGGTGCCCTGCCTGTCCCTTAGGTGTCCCTGGGGGTTCCCTGCCTGTCCCCTAGGTGTCCCTGGGGGTGCCCTGGGTGTCCCTGGGGGCGCCCTGGCTCTCCCCTAGGAGTCCCTGGGGGTTCCCTGCCTGTCCCCTAGGTGTCCCTGGGGGTTCCCTGGGTGTCCCTGGGGGTGCCCTGGCTGTCCCCTAGGTGTCCCTGGGGGTGCCCTGGGTGTCCCTGGAGTGCCCTGGCTGTCCCCTAAATGTCCCTGGGGGTGCCTTGGGTGTCCCTGGAGTGCCCTGGCTGTCCCCTAAATGTCCCTGGGGGTGCCCTGGCTGTCCCCTAGGTGTCCCTGGGGGTGTCCTGCCTTCCCCTAGGTGTCCCTGGGGGTGCCCTGGCTTTCCCCTCGGTGTCCCTGGGGTGCCCTGCCTGTCCCCTTGGTGTCCCTGTGGGAGCCCTGGGTGTCCCTGGGGTGCCCTGGGGGTGCCCTGCCTGTCCTCTAGGTGTCCCTGGGGGTGCCCTGGCTGTCCCCTAAATGTCCCTGGGGGTGCCCTGGCTTTCCCCTCGGTGTCCCTGGGGGTGCCCTGCCTGTCCCCTAGGTGTCCCTGGGGGTGCCCTGCCTGTCACCTAGGTGTCGTTGGGGGTGCCCTGGGTTTCCCTGGGGGTGCCCTGCCTGTCCCCTAGGTGTCCCTGGGGGTACCCTGAGTGTCCCTGGGGTACCCTGGCTGTCCCCTTGGTGTCCCTGGGGGTGCCCTGGGTGTCCCTGGGGTGCCCTGCCTGTCCCCATGGTGTCCCTGTGGGTGCCCAGAGTGTCCCTGGGAGTGCCCTGGCTGTCCCCTAGGTGTCCCTGGGGGTGCCCTGGGTGTCCCTGGAGTGCCCTGGCTGTCCCCTAAATGTCCCTGGGGGTGCCCTGGGTGTCCCTGGAGTGCCCTGGCTGTCCCCTAAATGTCCCTGGGGGTGCCCTGGCTGTCCCCTAGGTGTCCCTGGGGGTGCCCTGGCTTTCCCCTCGGTGTCCCTGGGGGTGCCCTGCCTGTCCCCTAGGTGTCCCTGGGGGTACCCTGGGTGTCCCTGGGGTGCCCTGGCTGTCCCCTAGGTGTCCCAGGGGGTGCACTGGCTGTCCCCTAGGTGTCCCTGGGGGTGCCCTCGCTGTCCCTGGGGTGCCCTGGCTGTCCCCTTGGTAGCCCTGGGGGTGCCCTGGCTGTCCCTGGGGGTGCCCTGGAGGTCCCCTTGGTTTCCCTGGGGGTGCCCTGGCTGTCCCTGGGGTGCCCTGGCTGTCCCCTAGGTGTCCCTGGTTGTGCCCTGGGTATCCCTGGGGGTGCCCTGGCTTTCCCCTAGGTGTCCCTGGGGGTGCCCTGGCTGTCCCCTAGGTGTCCCTGGGGGTGCCCTTCCTCTCCCCTAGGTGTCCCTGGGGGTGCCCTGGCTGTCCCCTAGGTGTCCCTGGGCGTGCCCTGGGTGTCCCTGGGGGTGCCCTGGCTGTCCCCTAGGTGTCCCTGGGGGTGCCCTGGGTGTCCCTGGGGGTGCCCTCGCTGTCCCTGGGTTGCCCTGGCTGTCCCCTAGGTGGCCCTGGGGGTGCCCTGGGTGTCCCTGGGGGTGCCCTGGAGGTCCCCTTGGTGTCCCTGGGGGTGCCCTGGCTGTCCCTAGGGTGCCTTGGCTGTCCCCTAGGTGTCCCGGGGGGGGCCCTGGGTGTCCCTGGGCGTGCACAGGGTGTCCCTGGGGTTCCCTGGCTGTCCCCTAGGTGTCCCGGGGGGGGCCGTGGCTGTCCCCTAGGTGTCCCTGGGGGTGCACAGGGTGTCCCTGGGGTTCCCTGGCTGTCCCCTAGGTGTCCCTGGGGGGGCCCTGGTGTCCCTGGGTTGCCCTGGCTGTCCCCTAGGTGTCCTTGCCTCGCTCGTATCCTCGACTCCGCCTGCGGCGCCATGGTGACACCCCTCCCAGTCTGGACCATTGTGGCCTCACCCCCTCCCCTGGGGCCATCCGACCCATCCCAGTATAGACCAGTAAGGCACCGAGTGGCCACCATGGACTCCCACACGCCTGCCAGTTCATCCCAGTTCATCCCAGTCCACTCTTCGTCCATCCCAGGTTTCTCTGGTCACCCTCCCAGTGCTCTCAGTCCATCCCAGTCCCGCAGGTGTTGGTGCTTGGGGCTTGATGAGCTGGTGCCTGTCCGCAACGTGGAGCGGCTCAAACGGGACCTCAGGGTGAGGGGGGCGCGGATTTGGGGGGATCCTGGGGGTCCTGAGTTGTCGTGGAGAGGGTTTTTGGGTTGTGGGGGGTCTGGGGGGCGTCCTGGGGGCTGCTTTGGGTGCTTTGGGGGGTATTCGGGAGGTTTGGGCGGCCCATTTGAGGCATCAAAGAACCTGAGGAGGGTTTTGATAGCTCCTGGAGGTGGAGGCGGCCGTGGGGGTGAGCTGGCTGTCCCAGGGGGTTCCTGGCTGTCCCTCGATGTCCCTGGGGTGCCCTGGCTGTCACTGAGGTGTCCCTCGGGGTGCCCTGGCTGTCCCTAGGGTACCCTAGCTGTCCCCTAGGTGTCCCTGGGGTGCCCTGACTGTCCCTAGGTGTCCCTGGGGGTACCCTGGCTGTCCCTGGAGGTGCCCTGCCTGTCCCCTAGGTGTCCCTGGGGGTGTCCTGCCTTGCCCTAGTTGTCCCTGGGGGTGCCCTGGCTGTCCCCTCCGTGTCCCTGGGGGTGCCCTGGGTGTCCCTGGGGTGCCCTGGCTGACCCAAAGGTGTCCCTTGGGGTGCCCAGAGTGTCCCTAGGAGGTCCCTGGCTGTCCCCTAGGGGTCTCTGGGGGTGCCCTGGCTGTCCCGTCAGTGTCACTGGGGGTGCCCTGCCTGTCCCTAAGGTGTCCCTGGGGGTGCCCTGGCTGTCCCTAGGGTGCCCTGGCTGTGCCCTCGGTGTCTCTGGGCGTGCCCTGGGAGTCCCTGGGGTGCCCTGGCTGTCCCCTCGGTGTCCCTGGGGGTGCCCTGGGAGTCCCTGGGGTGCCCTGGCTGTCCCCTAGGTGTCCCTGGGGGGGCCCATGGTGTCCCGGGCGTTCCCTGGCTGTCCCGTAGGTGTCCCTGGGGTGCCCGGGAGGTCCCCTACGTGTCCCTGGGTGTGCCCTAGGTGTCCCTGGGGTGCCCTGGCTGTCCCTGGGGGTGCCATGGCTGTCCCCTCATTGTCCCTGGGGGTACCCTGCGTGTCCCCTAGGTGTCCTTGGGGGTGCCCTTGCTGTCCCCTAGGTGTCCGTGGGGGTGCCCTGGGTGTCCTTGGGGGTGCCCAGGTTGTCCCCTAGGTGTCCCTGAGGGTTCCCTGGCTGTCCTCTAGGTGTCCCTGGGGGTGCCCTGGGTGTCCCTGGGGATGCCCTGGCTGTCCCCTAGGTGTCCCTGGGGGGGCCCTGGCTGTCCCCTAGGTGTCCCTAGGGGTGCCCTGCCTGTCCCCTAGGTGTCCCTGGGGGTGCCCTGGCTGTCCTCTAGGTGTCCCTGGTGGTGCCCTGGGTGTCCCTGGGGATGCCCTGGCTGTCCCCTAGGTGTCCCTGGGGGCGCCCTGGGTGTCCCTGGGGGGGCCCTGGCTGTGCCCTCGGTGTCCCTGAGGGTGCCCTGGCTGTGCCCTTGGTGTCCCTGGGGGTGCCCTGGCTGTCCCTAGCGTGTCCTGGCTGTGCCCTAGGCGTCCCTGGGGGTGCCCTAGCAGTCCCTGGAGTGCCCTGGCTGTCCCCTAGGTGTCCCTGGGGGTGCCCTGGCTGTCCCCTAGGTGTCCCTGGGGGTGCCCTGCCTGTCTCCTAGGTGTCCCTGGGGGTGCCCTGGCTGTCCCTAGGGTGCCCTTGCTGTGCCCTCGGTGTCCCTGGGGGTGCCCTGGCTGTCCCCTCTGTGTCCCTGGGGGTGCCCTGGGTGTGCCTGGGGATGCCCTGGCTGTCCCCTAGGTGTCCCTGGGGGTGCCCTGGATGTCCCTGGGGGGGCCCTGGCTGTCCTCTAGGTGTCCCTGGGGGTGCCCTGGGTGTCCCTGGGGGTGCCCTCGCTGTCCCTGGGGTGCCCTGGCTGTGCCCTCGGTGTCCCTGGGGGTGCCCTGGCTGTCCCTAGGGTGCCCTGGCTGTCCCCTAGGTGTCCCTGGGTGTGCCCTGGGTGTCCCTGGGCGTGCACAGGGTGTCCCTGGGGTTCCCTGGCTGTCCCCTAGGTGTCCCTGGGGTGCCCTGGGTGTCCCCTCCGTGTCCCTGGGGGTGCCCTGGGTGTCCCTGGGGTGCCCTGGCTGACCCCAAGGTGTCCCTTGGGGTGCCCAGAGTGTCCCTAGGAGGTCCCTGGCTGTCCCCTAGGGGTCTCTGGGGGTGCCCTGGCTGTCCCATCAGTGTCCCTGGGGGTGCCCTGCCTGTCCCCTAGGTGTCCCTGGGGGTGCCCTGCCTGTCCCTTAGGTGTCCCTGGGGTGCCCTGGCTGTCCCTAGGGTGCCCTGGCTGTGCCCTCGGTGTCTCTGGGGGTGCCCTGGGTGTCCCTGGGGTGCCCTGGCTGTCCCTAGGGTGCCATGGCTGTCCCTAGGGTGCCCTGGCTGTCCCCTCGGTGTCCCTGGGGGTGCCCTGGCTGTCCCCTAGGTGTCCCTGGGGGTGCCCTGCCTGTCCCTAGGGTGCCCTGGCTGTCCCCTACGTGTCCTTGGCGTTCCCTGGCTGTCCCGTAGGTGTCCCTGGGGGGGCCCTGGGTGTCCCTGGGGGTGCCCAGGCTGTCCCCTAGGTGTCCCTGGGGGTGCCCTGCCTGTCCCTTAGGTGTCCCTGGGGGTGCCCTGGCTGTCCCTGGGGTGCCCTGGCTTTGCCCTAGGTGTCCCTGGGGTGCCTTGGCTGTCCCTGGGGGTGCCCTGGCTGTCCCCTCGTTGTCCCTGGGGGTACCCTGCGTGTCCCCTAAGTGTCCTTGGGGGTGCCCTGGCTGTCCCTAGGGTGCCCTTTCTGTGCCCTGGCTGTCCCTAAGGTGCCCGGGCTGTCCCCTAGGTGTCCCCGGGTGTGCCCTGGTTTTCCCTGGGGGTGCACAGGGTGTCCCTGAGGTTCCCTGGCTGTCCCCTAGGTGTCCCTGGGGGGGCCCTGGCAGTCCCCTAGGTGTCCCTGGGGGTGCCCTGGGTGTCCCTAGGGGTGCACAGGGTGTCCCTGGGGTTCCCTGGCTGTCCCCTAGGTGTCCCTGGGGGGGCCCTGGCCGTCCCCTAGGTGTCCCTGGGGGTGCATTAGGTGTCCCTGGGGGTGCCCAGGGTGTCCCTGGGGTTCCCTGGCTGTCCCTTAGGTGTCCCTGGGGGTGCCCTGGCTGTCCCTAGGGTGCCCTGGCAGTCCGCTAGGTGTCCCTGGGGGTGCCCTGCCTGTCCCCTAGGTGTCCCTGGGGGTGCCCTGGTGTCCCTCGGGGTGCCCTGGCTGTCCCCTAGGTGTCCCTGGGGGTGCCCTGGCTGTCCCCTAGGTGTCCCTGGGGTTCCCTGGCTGTCCCCTAGGTGTCCCTGGGGGTGCCCTGGGTGTGCCTGGGGTGCCCTGGCTGTCCCCTAGGTGTCCCTGGGGGAGCCCAGGGTGCCCCTGGGGGGGCCCTGGCTGTCCTGTAGGTGTCCCTGGGGGTGCACTCCCTGTCCCTCGAGGTGCCCTGGCTGTCCCCTAGGTGTCCCTGGGGGTGCCCTGGGTGTCCCTGGGGGTGCCCTGGCTGTCCCTAGGGTGCCCTGGCTGTCCCCTAGGTGTCCCTGGGTGTGCCCTGGGTGTCCCTGGGCGTGCACAGGGTGTCCCTGGGGTTCCCTGGCTGTCCCCTAGGTTTCCCTGGGGGGGCCCTGGCTGTCCCCTAGGTGTCCCTGGGGGTGCCCTGGGTGTCCCTGGGGGTGCACAGGGTGTCCCTGGGGTTCCCTGGCTGTCCCCTAGGTGTCCCTGGGGGTGCCTTGGGTGTCCCTGGGGTGCCCTGGCTGACCCCAAGGTGTCCCTTGGGGTGCCCAGAGTGTCCCTAGGAGGTCCCTGGCTGTCCCCTAGGGGTCTCTGGGGGTGCCCTGGCTGTCGCGTCAGTGTCCCTTGGGGTGCCCTGCCTGTCCCCTAGGTGTCCCTGGGGGTGCCCTGCCTGTCCCTTAGGTGTCCCTGGGGTGCCCTGGCTGTCCCCTAGGTGTCCCTGGGTGTGCCCTGGGTGTCCCTGGGCGTGCACAGGGTGTCCCTGGGGTTCCCTGGCTGTCCCCTAGGTTTCCCTGGGGGGGCCCTGGCTGTCCCCTAGGTGTCCCTGGGGGTGCCCTGGGTGTCCCTGGGGGTGCACAGGGTGTCCCTGGGGTTCCCTGGCTGTCCCCTAGGTGTCCCTGGGGGTGCCCTGGGTGTCCCTGGGGTGCCCTGGCTGACCCCAAGGTGTCCCTTGGGGTGCCCAGAGTGTCCCTAGGAGGTCCCTGGCTGTCCCCTAGGGGTCTCTGGGGGTGCCCTGGCTGTCCTGTCAGTGTCCCTTGGGGTGCCCTGCCTGTCCCCTAGGTGTCCCTGGGGGTGCCCTGCCTGTCCCTTAGGTGTCCCTGGGGTGCCCTGGCTGTCCCTAGGGTGCCCTGGCTGTGCCCTCGGTGTCTCTGGGGGTGCCCTGGGTGTCCCTGGGGTGCCCTGGCTGTCCCTAGGGTGCCATGGCTTTCCCTAGGGTGCCCTGGCTGTCCCCTCGGTGTCCCTGGGGGTGCCCTGGGTGTCCCTGGGGTGCCCTGGCTGTCCCCTAGGTGTCCCTGGGGGGGCCCTGGCTGTCCCCTAGGTGTCCCTGGGGGTGCCCTGGGTGTCCCTGGGGGTGCACAGGGTGTCCCTGGGGTTCCCTGGCTGTCCTCTAGGTGTCCCTGGGGGTGCCCTGGGTGTCCCCTCCGTGTCCCTGGGTGTGCCCTGGGTGTCCCTGGGGTGCCCTGGCTGACCCCAAGGTGTCCCTTGGGGTGCCCAGAGTGTCCCTAGGAGGTCCCTGGCTGTCCTCTAGGGGTCTCTGGGGGTGCCCTGGCTGTCCCCTCGGTGTCCCTGGGGCTGCCCAGGGTGTCCCTGGGGGTGCCCTGGATGTCCCCTCGGTGTCCCTTGGGTGCCCTGCTTGTCCCCTACATGTCCCTGGGGGTGCCCTGGCTGTCCCCAGGGTGCCCTGCCTGTGCCCTCGGTGTCTCTGGGGGTGCCCTGGCTGTCCCTAGGGTGCCCTGGCTGTCCCCTAGGTGTCCCTGGGGGTGCCCTGGGTGTCCCTGGGGTGCCCTGGCTGTCCCTGGTGTGCCCGGGAGGTCCCCTACGTGTCCCTGGGGTACCCTGGGTGTCCCTGGGCAGCCCTGGGGTGCCTTGGCTGTCCCGTAGGTGTCCCTGGGCTGCCCTGGCTGTCCTTGGTGTGGCCTGGCTGTGCCCTTGGTGTCCCTGAGGGTGCCCTGGCTGTCCCTAGGGTGCCCTGGCTGTGCCCTAGGTGTCCCTGTGGGTGCCCTCCCTGTCCCTCGGGATGCCCTGGCTGTCCCCTACGTGTCCCTGGGGGTGCCCTGGGTGTCCCTGGGGTCCCCTGGCTGTCCCCTAGGTGTCCCTGGGGGGGCCCTGGCTGTCCCCTAGGTGTCCCTGGGGGTGCCCTGGCTGTTCCTGTGGTGCCCTGGCAGTCCCCTAGGTGTCCCTGGGGGTGCCCTGCTTGTCCCTAGGGTGCCCTGGCTGTCCCCTACGTGTCCCTGGCGTTCCCTGGCTGTCCCGTAGGTTTCCCTGGGGGGGCCCTGGGTGTCCCTGGGGTGCCCTGGCTGTCCCTGGGGTGCCCGGGAGGTCCCCTACGTGTACCCGGTGTACCCTGGGTGTCCCTGGGCTGCCCTGGGGTGCCCTGGCTGTCCTGTAGGTGTCCCTGGGCTGCCCTGGCTGTCCTTGGGGTGGCCTGGCTGTGCCCTTGGTGTCCCTGAGGGTGCCCTGGCTGTGCCCTAGGTGTCCCTGTGGTGCCCTGGCTGTCCTCTAGGTGTCCCTGGCGTACCCTGGCTGTCTCCTAGGTGTCCCTGTGGGTGCCCTCCCTGTCCCTCGGGATGCCCTGGCTGTCCCCTAGGTGTCCCTGGGGGTGCCCTGGGTGTCCCTGGAGTCCCCTGGCTGTCCCCTAGGTGTCCCTGGGGGGGCCCTGGCTGTCCCCTAGGTGTCCCTGGGGGTGCCCTGGGTGTCCCTGGGGTGCCCTGGCTGTCCCCTAGATGTCCCTGGAGGTCGCCTAGGTGTCCCTGGGGGTGCCCTCGCTGTCCCTGGGGTGCCCTGGCTGTCTCTTAGGTGTCCCTGTAGGTGCCCTGGCTGTCCCCTAGGTGTCCCTGGGGGTGCCCTTGATGTCCCTGGGGGGGCCCTGGCTGTCCCTGGGGGTGCCCTGGTTGTCCCCTAGGTGGCCCTGTGGGTGCCCTGGCTGTCCTTTAGGTGTCTTTTGGTGTGCCCTGGCTGTCCCTGGGGGAGCCCTGGCTGTCCCTGGGGGTGCCCTGGCTGTCCCCTTCGTGTCCCTGGGGGTGCCCTGGGTGTCCCTGGAGTGCCCGTGCTGTCCCCTAAATGTCCCTGGGGTGCCCTGGCTGTCCCCTGGATGTCCCTGGGGGTGCCCTGGGTGTCCCTGGGGGTGCCCTGGCTGTCCCCTAGGTGTCCCTGGGGGTGCCCTGCCTCTCCCTTAGGTGTCCCTGGGGGTGCCCTGGCTGTCCCTAGGGTGCCATGGCTGTGCCCTAGGTGTCCCTGGGGTGCCTTGGCTGTCCCTGGGGGTGCCCTGGCTGTCCCCTCGTTGTCCCTGGGGGTACCCTGCGTGTCCCCTAGGTGTCCTTGGGGGTGCCCTGGCTGTCCCTAGGGTGCCCTTTCTGTGCCCTGGCTGTCCCTAGGGTGCCCGGGCTGTCCCCTAGGTGTCCCCGGGTGTGCCCTGGTTTTCCCTGGGGGTGCACAGGGTGTCCCTGAGGTTCCCTGGCTGTCCCCTAGGTGTCCCTGGGGGGGCCCTGGCTGTCCCCTAGGTGTCCCTGGGGGTGCCCTGGGTGTCCCTAGGGGTGCACAGGGTGTCCCTGGGGTTCCCTGGCTGTCCCCTAGGTGTCCCTGGGGGGGCCCTGGCTGTAACCTAGGTGTCCCTGGGGGTGCATTAGGTGTCCCTGGGGGTGCCCAGGGTGTCCCTGGGGTTCCCTGGCTGTCCCCTAGGTGTCCCTGGGGGTGCCCTGGGTGTCCCTAGGGTGCCGTGGCAGTCCCCTAGGTGTCCCTGGGGGTGCCCTGCCTGTCCCCTAGGTGTCCCTGGGGGTGCCCTGGTGTCCCTCGGGGTGCCCTGGCTGTCCCCTAGGTGTCCCTGGGAGTGCCCTGGCTGTCCCCTAGGTGTCCCTGGGGTTCCCTGGCTGTCCCCTAGGTGTCCCTGGGGGTGCCCTGGGTGTGCCTGGGGTGCCCTGGCTGTCCCCTAGGTGTCCCTGGGGGTGCCCAGGGTGTCCCTGGGGATGCCCTGGCTGTCCCCTAGGTGTCCCTGGGGGTGCCCTGGATGTCCCTGGGGGGGCCCTGGCTGTCCTGTATGTGTCCCTGGGGGTGCCCTCCCTGTTTCTCGAGGTGCCCTGGCTGTCCCCTAGGTGTCCCTGGGTGTGCCCTGGGTGTCCCTGGGCGTGCACAGGGTGTCCCTGGGGTTCCCTGGCTGTCCCCTAGGTTTCCCTGGGGGGGCCCTGGCTGTCCCCTAGGTGTCCCTGGGGGTGCCCTGGGTGTCCCTGGGGGTGCACAGGGTGTCCCTGGGGTTCCCTGGCTGTCCCCTAGGTGTCCCTGGGGGTGCCCTGGGTGTCCCTGGGGTGCCCTGGCTGACCCCAAGGTGTCCCTTGGGGTGCCCAGAGTGTCCCTAGGAGGTCCCTGGCTGTCCCCTAGGTGTCCCTGGGGGTGCCCTGGCTGTCCCCTAGGTGTCCCTGGGGGTGCCCTGCCTGTCTCCTAGGTGTCCCTGGGGGTGCCCTGGCTGTCCCTAGGGTGCCCTTGCTGTGCCCTCGGTGTCCCTGGGGGTGCCCTGGCTGTCCCCTCTGTGTCCCTGGGGGTGCCCTGGGTGTGCCTGGGGATGCCCTGGCTGTCCCCTAGGTGTCCCTGGGGGTGCCCTGGATGTCCCTGGGGGGGCCCTGGCTGTCCTCTAGGTGTCCCTGGGGGTGCCCTGGGTGTCCCTGGGGGTGCCCTCGCTGTCCCTGGGGTGCCCTGGCTGTGCCCTCGGTGTCCCTGGGGGTGCCCTGGCTGTCCCTAGGGTGCCCTGGCTGTCCCCTAGGTGTCCCTGGGTGTGCCCTGGGTGTCCCTGGGCGTGCACAGGGTGTCCCTGGGGTTCCCTGGCTGTCCCCTAGGTGTCCCTGGGGTGCCCTGGGTGTCCCCTCCGTGTCCCTGGGGGTGCCCTGGGTGTCCCTGGGGTGCCCTGGCTGACCCCAAGGTGTCCCTTGGGGTGCCCAGAGTGTCCCTAGGAGGTCCCTGGCTGTCCCCTAGGGGTCTCTGGGGGTGCCCTGGCTGTCCCATCAGTGTCCCTGGGGGTGCCCTGCCTGTCCCCTAGGTGTCCCTGGGGGTGCCCTGCCTGTCCCTTAGGTGTCCCTGGGGTGCCCTGGCTGTCCCTAGGGTGCCCTGGCTGTGCCCTCGGTGTCTCTGGGGGTGCCCTGGGTGTCCCTGGGGTGCCCTGGCTGTCCCTAGGGTGCCATGGCTGTCCCTAGGGTGCCCTGGCTGTCCCCTCGGTGTCCCTGGGGGTGCCCTGGCTGTCCCCTAGGTGTCCCTGGGGGTGCCCTGCCTGTCCCTAGGGTGCCCTGGCTGTCCCCTACGTGTCCTTGGCGTTCCCTGGCTGTCCCGTAGGTGTCCCTGGGGGGGCCCTGGGTGTCCCTGGGGGTGCCCAGGCTGTCCCCTAGGTGTCCCTGGGGGTGCCCTGCCTGTCCCTTAGGTGTCCCTGGGGGTGCCCTGGCTGTCCCTGGGGTGCCCTGGCTTTGCCCTAGGTGTCCCTGGGGTGCCTTGGCTGTCCCTGGGGGTGCCCTGGCTGTCCCCTCGTTGTCCCTGGGGGTACCCTGCGTGTCCCCTAATTGTCCTTGGGGGTGCCCTGGCTGTCCCTAGGGTGCCCTTTCTGTGCCCTGGCTGTCCCTAAGGTGCCCGGGCTGTCCCCTAGGTGTCCCCGGGTGTGCCCTGGTTTTCCCTGGTGGTGCACAGGGTGTCCCTGAGGTTCCCTGGCTGTCCCCTAGGTGTCACTGGGGGGGCCCTGGCAGTCCCCTAGGTGTCCCTGGGGGTGCCCTGGGTGTCCCTAGGGGTGCACAGGGTGTCCCTGGGGTTCCCTGGCTGTCCCCTAGGTGTCCCTGGGGGGGCCCTGGCCGTCCCCTAGGTGTCCCTGGGGGTGCATTAGGTGTCCCTGGGGGTGCCCAGGGTGTCCCTGGGGTTCCCTGGCTGTCCCTTAGGTGTCCCTGGGGGTGCCCTGGCTGTCCCTAGGGTGCCCTGGCAGTCCGCTAGGTGTCCCTGGGGGTGCCCTGCCTGTCCCCTAGGTGTCCCTGGGGGTGCCCTGGTGTCCCTCGGGGTGCCCTGGCTGTCCCCTAGGTGTCCCTGGGGGTGCCCTGGCTGTCCCCTAGGTGTCCCTGGGGTTCCCTGGCTGTCCCCTAGGTGTCCCTGGGGGTGCCCTGGGTGTGCCTGGGGTGCCCTGGCTGTCCCCTAGGTGTCCCTGGGGGAGCCCAGGGTGCCCCTGGGGGGGCCCTGGCTGTCCTGTAGGTGTCCCTGGAGGTGCACTCCCTGTCCCTCGAGGTGCCCTGGCTGTCCCCTAGGTGTCCCTGGGGGTGCCCTGGGTGTCCCTGGGGGTGCCCTGGCTGTCCCTAGGGTGCCCTGGCTGTCCCCTAGGTGTCCCTGGGTGTGCCCTGGGTGTCCCTGGGCGTGTACAGGGTGTCCCTGGGGTTCCCTGGCTGTCCCCTAGGTTTCCCTGGGGGGGCCCTGGCTGTCCCCTAGGTGTCCCTGGGGGTGCCCTGGGTGTCCCTGGGGGTGCACAGGGTGTCCCTGGGGTTCCCTGGCTGTCCCCTAGGTGTCCCTGGGGGTGCCTTGGGTGTCCCTGGGGTGCCCTGGCTGACCCCAAGGTGTCCCTTGGGGTGCCCAGAGTGTCCCTAGGAGGTCCCTGGCTGTCCCCTAGGGGTCTCTGGGGGTGCCCTGGCTGTCGCGTCAGTGTCCCTTGGGGTGCCCTGCCTGTCCCCTAGGTGTCCCTGGGGGTGCCCTGCCTGTCCCTTAGGTGTCCCTGGGGTGCCCTGGCTGTCCCCTAGGTGTCCCTGGGTGTGCCCTGGGTGTCCCTGGGCGTGCACAGGGTGTCCCTGGGGTTTTCTGGCTGTCCCCTAGGTTTCCCTGGGGGGGCCCTGGCTGTCCCCTAGGTGTCCCTGGGGGTGCCCTGGGTGTCCCTGGGGGTGCACAGGGTGTCCCTGGGGTTCCCTGGCTGTCCCCTAGGTGTCCCTGGGGGTGCCCTGGGTGTCCCTGGGGTGCCCTGGCTGACCCCAAGGTGTACCTTGGGGTGCCCAGAGTGTCCCTAGGAGGTCCCTGGCTGTCCCCTAGGGGTCTCTGGGGGTGCCCTGGCTGTCCTGTCAGTGTCCCTTGGGGTGCCCTGCCTGTCCCCTAGGTGTCCCTGGGGGTGCCCTGCCTGTCCCTTAGGTGTCCCTGGGGTGCCCTGGCTGTCCCTAGGGTGCCCTGGCTGTGCCCTCGGTGTCTCTGGGGGTGCCCTGGGTGTCCCTGGGGTGCCCTGGCTGTCCCTAGGGTGCCATGGCTTTCCCTAGGGTGCCCTGGCTGTCCCCTCGGTGTCCCTGGGGGTGCCCTGGGTGTCCCTGGGGTGCCCTGGCTGTCCCCTAGGTGTCCCTGGGGGGGCCCTGGCTGTCCCCTAGGTGTCCCTGGGGGTGCCCTGGGTGTCCCTGGCGGTGCACAGGGTGTCCCTGGGGTTCCCTGGCTGTCCTCTAGGTGTCCCTGGGGGTGCCCTGGGTGTCCCCTCCGTGTCCCTGGGTGTGCCCTGGGTGTCCCTGGGGTGCCCTGGCTGACCCCAAGGTGTCCCTTGGGGTGCCCAGAGTGTCCCTAGGAGGTCCCTGGCTGTCCTCTAGGGGTCTCTGGGGGTGCCCTGGCTGTCCCCTCGGTGTCCCTGGGGCTGCCCAGGGTGTCCCTGGGGGTGCCCTGGATGTCCCCTCGGTGTCCCTTGGGTGCCCTGCTTGTCCCCTACATGTCCCTGGGGGTGCCCTGGCTGTCCCCAGGGTGCCCTGCCTGTGCCCTCGGTGTCTCTGGGGGTGCCCTGGCTGTCCCTAGGGTGCCCTGGCTGTCCCCTAGGTGTCCCTGGGGGTGCCCTGGGTGTCCCTGGGGTGCCCTGGCTGTCCCTGGGGTGCCCGGGAGGTCCCCTACGTGTCCCTGGGGTACCCTGGGTGTCCCTGGGCAGCCCTGGGGTGCCTTGGCTGTCCCGTAGGTGTCCCTGGGCTGCCCTGGCTGTCCTTGGTGTGGCCTGGCTGTGCCCTTGGTGTCCCTGAGGGTGCCCTGGCTGTCCCTAGGGTGCCCTGGCTGTGCCCTAGGTGTCCCTGTGGGTGCCCTCCCTGTCCCTCGGGATGCCCTGGCTGTCCCCTACGTGTCCCTGGGGGTGCCCTGGGTGTCCCTGGGGTCCCCTGGCTGTCCCCTAGGTGTCCCTGGGGGGGCCCTGGCTGTCCCCTAGGTGTCCCTGGGGGTGCCCTGGCTGTTCCTGTGGTGCCCTGGCAGTCCCCTAGGTGTCCCTGGGGGTGCCCTGCTTGTCCCTAGGGTGCCCTGGCTGTCCCCTACGTGTCCCTGGCGTTCCCTGGCTGTCCCGTAGGTTTCCCTGGGGGGGCCCTGGGTGTCCCTGGGGTGCCCTGGCTGTCCCTGGGGTGCCCGGGAGGTCCCCTACGTGTACCCGGTGTACCCTGGGTGTCCCTGGGCTGCCCTGGGGTGCCCTGGCTGTCCTGTAGGTGTCCCTGGGCTGCCCTGGCTGTCCTTGGGGTGGCCTGGCTGTGCCCTTGGTGTCCCTGAGGGTGCCCTGGCTGTGCCCTAGGTGCCCCTGTGGTGCCCTGGCTGTCCTCTAGGTGTCCCTGGCGTACCCTGGCTGTCTCCTAGGTGTCCCTGTGGGTGCCCTCCCTGTCCCTCGGGATGCCCTGGCTGTCCCCTAGGTGTCCCTGGGGGTGCCCTGGGTGTCCCTGGAGTCCCCTGGCTGTCCCCTAGGTGTCCCTGGGGGGGCCCTGGCTGTCCCCTAGGTGTCCCTGGGGGTGCCCTGGGTGTCCCTGGGGTGCCCTGGCTGTCCCCTAGATGTCCCTGGAGGTCGCCTAGGTGTCCCTGGGGGTGCCCTCGCTGTCCCTGGGGTGCCCTGGCTGTCTCTTAGGTGTCCCTGTAGGTGCCCTGGCTGTCCCCTAGGTGTCCCTGGGGGTGCCCTTGATGTCCCTGGGGGGGCCCTGGCTGTCCCTGGGGGTGCCCTGGTTGTCCCCTAGGTGGCCCTGTGGGTGCCCTGGCTGTCCTTTAGGTGTCTTTTGGTGTGCCCTGGCTGTCCCTGGGGGAGCCCTGGCTGTCCCTGGGGGTGCCCTGGCTGTCCCCTTCGTGTCCCTGGGGGTGCCCTGGGTGTCCCTGGAGTGCCCGTGCTGTCCCCTAAATGTCCCTGGGGTGCCCTGGCTGTCCCCTGGATGTCCCTGGGGGTGCCCTGGGTGTCCCTGGGGGTGCCCTGTCTGTCCCCTAGGTGTCCCTGGGGGTGCCCTGCCTCTCCCTTAGGTGTCCCTGGGGGTGCCCTGGCTGTCCCTAGGGTGCCATGGCTGTGCCCTAGGTGTCCCTGGGGTGCCTTGGCTGTCCCTGGGGGTGCCCTGGCTGTCCCCTCGTTGTCCCTGGGGGTACCCTGCGTGTCCCCTAGGTGTCCTTGGGGGTGCCCTGGCTGTCCCTAGGGTGCCCTTTCTGTGCCCTGGCTGTCCCTAGGGTGCCCGGGCTGTCCCCTAGGTGTCCCCGGGTGTGCCCTGGTTTTCCCTGGGGGTGCACAGGGTGTCCCTGAGGTTCCCTGGCTGTCCCCTAGGTGTCCCTGGGGGGGCCCTGGCTGTCCCCTAGGTGTCCCTGGGGGTGCCCTGGGTGTCCCTAGGGGTGCACAGGGTGTCCCTGGGGTTCCCTGGCTGTCCCCTAGGTGTCCCTGGGGGGGCCCTGGCTGTCACCTAGGTGTCCCTGGGGGTGCATTAGGTGTCCCTGGGGGTGCCCAGGGTGTCCCTGGGGTTCCCTGGCTGTCCCCTAGGTGTCCCTGGGGGTGCCCTGGGTGTCCCTAGGGTGCCGTGGCAGTCCCCTAGGTGTCCCTGGGGGTGCCCTGCCTGTCCCCTAGGTGTCCCTGGGGGTGCCCTGGTGTCCCTCGGGGTGCCCTGGCTGTCCCCTAGGTGTCCCTGGGAGTGCCCTGGCTGTCCCCTAGGTGTCCCTGGGGTTCCCTGGCTGTCCCCTAGGTGTCCCTGGGGGTGCCCTGGGTGTGCCTGGGGTGCCCTGGCTGTCCCCTAGGTGTCCCTGGGGGTGCCCAGGGTGTCCCTGGGGATGCCCTGGCTGTCCCCTAGGTGTCCCTGGGGGTGCCCTGGATGTCCCTGGGGGGGCCCTGGCTGTCCTGTATGTGTCCCTGGGGGTGCCCTCCCTGTTTCTCGAGGTGCCCTGGCTGTCCCCTAGGTGTCCCTGGGTGTGCCCTGGGTGTCCCTGGGCGTGCACAGGGTGTCCCTGGGGTTCCCTGGCTGTCCCCTAGGTTTCCCTGGGGGGGCCCTGGCTGTCCCCTAGGTGTCCCTGGGAGTGCCCTGGCTGTCCCCTAGGTGTCCCTGGGGTTCCCTGGCTGTCCCCTAGGTGTCCCTGGGTGTGCCCTGGGTGTGCCTGGGGTGCCCTGGCTGTCCCCTAGGTGTCCCTGGGGGTGCCCAGGGTGTCCCTGGGGATGCCCTGGCTGTCCCCTAGGTGTCCCTGGGGGTGCCCTGGATGTCCCTGGGGGGGCCCTGGCTGTCCTGTATGTGTCCCTGGGGGTGCCCTCCCTGTTTCTCGAGGTGCCCTGGCTGTCCCCTAGGTGTCCCTGGGTGTGCCCTGGGTGTCCCTGGGCGTGCACAGGGTGTCCCTGGGGTTCCCTGGCTGTCCCCTAGGTTTCCCTGGGGGGGCCCTGGCTGTCCCCTAGGTGTCCCTGGGGGTGCCCTGGGTGTCCCTGGGGGTGCACAGGGTGTCCCTGGGGTTCCCTTGCTGTCCCCTAGGTGTCCCTGGGGGTGCCCTGGGTGTCCCTGGGGTGCCCTGGCTGACCCCAAGGTGTCCCTTGGGGTGCCCAGAGTGTCCCTAGGAGGTCCCTGGCTGTCCCCTAGGTGTCCCTGGGGGTGCCCTGGCTGTCCCCTAGGTGTCCCTGGGGGTGCCCTGCCTGTCTCCTAGGTGTCCCTGGGGGTGCCCTGGCTGTCCCTAGGGTGCCCTTGCTGTGCCCTCGGTGTCCCTGGGGGTGCCCTGGCTGTCCCCTCTGTGTCCCTGGGGGTGCCCTGGGTGTGCCTGGGGATGCCCTGGCTGTCCCCTAGGTGTCCCTGGGGGTGCCCTGGATGTCCCTGGGGGGGCCCTGGCTGTCCTCTAGGTGTCCCTGGGGGTGCCCTGGGTGTCCCTGGGGGTGCCCTCGCTGTCCCTGGGGTGCCCTGGCTGTGCCCTCGGTGTCCCTGGGGGTGCCCTGGCTGTCCCTAGGGTGCCCTGGCTGTCCCCTAGGTGTCCCTGGGTGTGCCCTGGGTGTCCCTGGGCGTGCACAGGGTGTCCCTGGGGTTCCCTGGCTGTCCCCTAGGTGTCCCTGGGGTGCCCTGGGTGTCCCCTCCGTGTCCCTGGGGGTGCCCTGGGTGTCCCTGGGGTGCCCTGGCTGACCCCAAGGTGTCCCTTGGGGTGCCCAGAGTGTCCCTAGGAGGTCCCTGGCTGTCCCCTAGGGGTCTCTGGGGGTGCCCTGGCTGTCCCATCAGTGTCCCTGGGGGTGCCCTGCCTGTCCCCTAGGTGTCCCTGGGGGTGCCCTGCCTGTCCCTTAGGTGTCCCTGGGGTGCCCTGGCTGTCCCTAGGGTGCCCTGGCTGTGCCCTCGGTGTCTCTGGGGGTGCCCTGGGTGTCCCTGGGGTGCCCTGGCTGTCCCTAGGGTGCCATGGCTGTCCCTAGGGTGCCCTGGCTGTCCCCTCGGTGTCCCTGGGGGTGCCCTGGCTGTCCCCTAGGTGTCCCTGGTGGTGCCCTGCCTGTCCCTAGGGTGCCCTGGCTGTCCCCTACGTGTCCTTGGCGTTCCCTGGCTGTCCCGTAGGTGTCCCTGGGGGGGCCCTGGGTGTCCCTGGGGGTGCCCAGGCTGTCCCCTAGGTGTCCCTGGGGGTGCCCTGCCTGTCCCTTAGGTGTCCCTGGGGGTGCCCTGGCTGTCCCTGGGGTGCCCTGGCTTTGCCCTAGGTGTCCCTGGGGTGCCTTGGCTGTCCCTGGGGGTGCCCTGGCTGTCCCCTCGTTGTCCCTGGGGGTACCCTGCGTGTCCCCTAAGTGTCCTTGGGGGTGCCCTGGCTGTCCCTAGGGTGCCCTTTCTGTGCCCTGGCTGTCCCTAAGGTGCCCGGGCTGTCCCCTAGGTGTCCCCGGGTGTGCCCTGGTTTTCCCTGGGGGTGCACAGGGTGTCCCTGAGGTTCCCTGGCTGTCCCCTAGGTGTCACTGGGGGGGCCCTGGCAGTCCCCTAGGTGTCCCTGGGGGTGCCCTGGGTGTCCCTAGGGGTGCACAGGGTGTCCCTGGGGTTCCCTGGCTGTCCCCTAGGTGTCCCTGGGGGGGCCCTGGCCGTCCCCTAGGTGTCCCTGGGGGTGCATTAGGTGTCCCTGGGGGTGCCCAGGGTGTCCCTGGGGTTCCCTGGCTGTCCCTTAGGTGTCCCTGGGGGTGCCCTGGCTGTCCCTAGGGTGCCCTGGCAGTCCGCTAGGTGTCCCTGGGGGTGCCCTGCCTGTCCCCTAGGTGTCCCTGGGGGTGCCCTGGTGTCCCTCGGGGTGCCCTGGCTGTCCCCTAGGTGTCCCTGGGGGTGCCCTGGCTGTCCCCTAGGTGTCCCTGGGGTTCCCTGGCTGTCCCCTAGGTGTCCCTGGGGGTGCCCTGGGTGTGCCTGGGGTGCCCTGGCTGTCCCCTAGGTGTCCCTGGGGGAGCCCAGGGTGCCCCTGGGGGGGCCCTGGCTGTCCTGTAGGTGTCCCTGGAGGTGCACTCCCTGTCCCTCGAGGTGCCCTGGCTGTCCCCTAGGTGTCCCTGGGGGTGCCCTGGGTGTCCCTGGGGGTGCCCTGGCTGTCCCTAGGGTGCCCTGGCTGTCCCCTAGGTGTCCCTGGGTGTGCCCTGGGTGTCCCTGGGCGTGCACAGGGTGTCCCTGGGGTTCCCTGGCTGTCCCCTAGGTTTCCCTGGGGGGGCCCTGGCTGTCCCCTAGCTGTCCCTGGGGGTGCCCTGGGTGTCCCTGGGGGTGCACAGGGTGTCCCTGGGGTTCCCTGGCTGTCCCCTAGGTGTCCCTGGGGGTGCCTTGGGTGTCCCTGGGGTGCCCTGGCTGACCCCAAGGTGTCCCTTGGGGTGCCCAGAGTGTCCCTAGGAGGTCCCTGGCTGTCCCCTAGGGGTCTCTGGGGGTGCCCTGGCTGTCGCGTCAGTGTCCCTTGGGGTGCCCTGCCTGTCCCCTAGGTGTCCCTGGGGGTGCCCTGCCTGTCCCTTAGGTGTCCCTGGGGTGCCCTGGCTGTCCCCTAGGTGTCCCTGGGTGTGCCCTGGGTGTCCCTGGGCGTGCACAGGGTGTCCCTGGGGTTCCCTGGCTGTCCCCTAGGTTTCCCTGGGGGGGCCCTGGCTGTCCCCTAGGTGTCCCTGGGGGTGCCCTGGGTGTCCCTGGGGGTGCACAGGGTGTCCCTGGGGTTCCCTGGCTGTCCCCTAGGTGTCCCTGGGGGTGCCCTGGGTGTCCCTGGGGTGCCCTGGCTGACCCCAAGGTGTACCTTGGGGTGCCCAGAGTGTCCCTAGGAGGTCCCTGGCTGTCCCCTAGGGGTCTCTGGGGGTGCCCTGGCTGTCCTGTCAGTGTCCCTTGGGGTGCCCTGCCTGTCCCCTAGGTGTCCCTGGGGGTGCCCTGCCTGTCCCTTAGGTGTCCCTGGGGTGCCCTGGCTGTCCCTAGGGTGCCCTGGCTGTGCCCTCGGTGTCTCTGGGGGTGCCCTGGGTGTCCCTGGGGTGCCCTGGCTGTCCCTAGGGTGCCATGGCTTTCCCTAGGGTGCCCTGGCTGTCCCCTCGGTGTCCCTGGGGGTGCCCTGGGTGTCCCTGGGGTGCCCTGGCTGTCCCCTAGGTGTCCCTGGGGGGGCCCTGGCTGTCCCCTAGGTGTCCCTGGGGGTGCCCTGGGTGTCCCTGGGGGTGCACAGGGTGTCCCTGGGGTTCCCTGGCTGTCCTCTAGGTGTCCCTGGGGGTGCCCTGGGTGTCCCCTCCGTGTCCCTGGGTGTGCCCTGGGTGTCCCTGGGGTGCCCTGGCTGACCCCAAGGTGTCCCTTGGGGTGCCCAGAGTGTCCCTAGGAGGTCCCTGGCTGTCCTCTAGGGGTCTCTGGGGGTGCCCTGGCTGTCCCCTCGGTGTCCCTGGGGCTGCCCAGGGACTCCCTGGGGGTGCCCTGGATGTCCCCTCGGTGTCCCTTGGGTGCCCTGCTTGTCCCCTACATGTCCCTGGGGGTGCCCTGGCTGTCCCCAGGGTGCCCTGCCTGTGCCCTCGGTGTCTCTGGGGGTGCCCTGGCTGTCCCTAGGGTGCCCTGGCTGTCCCCTAGGTGTCCCTGGGGGTGCCCTGGGTGTCCCTGGGGTGCCCTGGCTGTCCCTGGTGTGCCCGGGAGGTCCCCTACGTGTCCCTGGGGTACCCTGGGTGTCCCTGGGCAGCCCTGGGGTGCCTTGGCTGTCCCGTAGGTGTCCCTGGGCTGCCCTGGCTGTCCTTGGTGTGGCCTGGCTGTGCCCTTGGTGTCCCTGAGGGTGCCCTGGCTGTCCCTAGGGTGCCCTGGCTGTGCCCTAGGTGTCCCTGTGGGTGCCCTCCCTGTCCCTCGGGATGCCCTGGCTGTCCCCTACGTGTCCCTGGGGGTGCCCTGGGTGTCCCTGGGGTCCCCTGGCTGTCCCCTAGGTGTCCCTGGGGGGGCCCTGGCTGTCCCCTAGGTGTCCCTGGGGGTGCCCTGGCTGTTCCTGTGGTGCCCTGGCAGTCCCCTAGGTGTCCCTGGGGGTGCCCTGCTTGTCCCTAGGGTGCCCTGGCTGTCCCCTACGTGTCCCTGGCGTTCCCTGGCTGTCCCGTAGGTTTCCCTGGGGGGGCCCTGGGTGTCCCTGGGGTGCCCTGGCTGTCCCTGGGGTGCCCGGGAGGTCCCCTACGTGTACCCGGTGTACCCTGGGTGTCCCTGGGCTGCCCTGGGGTGCCCTGGCTGTCCTGTAGGTGTCCCTGGGCTGCCCTGGCTGTCCTTGGGGTGGCCTGGCTGTGCCCTTGGTGTCCCTGAGGGTGCCCTGGCTGTGCCCTAGGTGTCCCTGTGGTGCCCTGGCTGTCCTCTAGGTGTCCCTGGCGTACCCTGGCTGTCTCCTAGGTGTCCCTGTGGGTGCCCTCCCTGTCCCTCGGGATGCCCTGGCTGTCCCCTAGGTGTCCCTGGGGGTGCCCTGGGTGTCCCTGGAGTCCCCTGGCTGTCCCCTAGGTGTCCCTGGGGGGGCCCTGGCTGTCCCCTAGGTGTCCCTGGGGGTGCCCTGGGTGTCCCTGGGGTGCCCTGGCTGTCCCCTAGATGTCCCTGGAGGTCGCCTAGGTGTCCTGGGGGTGCCCTCGCTGTCCCTGGGGTGCCCTGGCTGTCTCTTAGGTGTCCCTGTAGGTGCCCTGGCTGTCCCCTAGGTGTCCTGGGGGTGCCCTTGATGTCCCTGGGGGGGCCCTGGCTGTCCCTGGGGGTGCCTTGGTTGTCCCCTAGGTGGCCCTGTGGGTGCCCTGGCTGTCCTTTAGGTGTCTTTTGGTGTGCCCTGGCTGTCCCTGGGGAGCCCTGGCTGTCCCTGGGGGTGCCCTGGCTGTCCCTTCGTGTCCCTAGGGTGCCCTGGCTGTGCCCTCACTGTCTCTGGGGGTGCCCTGGCTGTCCCTAGGGGGCCATGGCTGTCCCTAGGGTGCCCTGGCTGTCCCCTCGGTGTCCCTGGGGGTGCCCTGGGTGTCCCTGGGGTGCCCTGGCTGTCCCCTAGGTGTCCCTGGGGGTGCCCTGGCTGTCCCCTAGGTGTCCCTGGGGGTGCCCTGCCTATCCCTAGGGTGCCCTGGCTGTCCCATACGTGTCCCTGGCGTTCCCTGGCTGTCCCATAGGTGTCCCTGGGGGGGCCCTGGGTGTCCCTGGGGTGCCCGGGAGGTCCCCTACGTGTCCCTGGGGTACCCTGGGTGTCCCTGGGCAGCCCTGGGGTGCCTTGGCTGTCCGTAGGTGTCCCTGGGCTTCCCTGGCTGTCCTTGGGGTGGCCTGTCTGTGCCCTTGGTGTCCCTGAGGGTGCCCTGGCTGTCCCTAGGGTGCCCTGGCTGTGCCCTAGGTGTCCCTGTGGGTGCCCTCCCTGTCCTCGGGATGCCCTGGCTGTCCCCTACGTGTCCCTGGGGGTGCCCTGGGTGTCCCTGGGGTCCCCTGGCTGTCCCCTAGGTGTCCCTGGGGGGGCCCTGGCTGTCCCCTAGGTGTCCCTGGGGGTGCCCTGGGTGTCCCTGGGGTCCCCTGGCTGTCCCCTTGGTGTCCCTGGGGTTGCCCTGGCTGTTCCTGTGGTGCCCTGGCTGTCCCCTAGGTGTCCCTGGGGGTGCCCTGGCTGTCCCTGGGGTGCCCTGGCTGTCTCCTAGATGTGTCTGGAGGTCGCCTAGGTGTCCCTGGGGGTGCCCTGCTTGTCCCTAGGGTGCCCTGGCTGTCCCCTACGTCTCCCTGGCGTTCCCTGGCTGTCCCGTAGGTGTCCCTGGGGGGGCCCTGGGTGTCCCTGGGGTGCCCTGGCTGTCCCTGGGGTGCCCGGGAGGTCCCCTACGTGTACCCGGTGTACCTGGGTGTCCTTGGGCTGCCCTGGGGTGCCCTGGCTGTCCTGTAGGTGTCCCTGGGCTGCCCTGGCTGTCCTTGGGGTGGCCTGGCTGTGCCCTTGGTGTCCCTGAGGGTGCCCTGGCTGTCCCTAGGGTGCCCTGGCTGTGCCGTAGGTGTCCCTGTGGTGCCCTGGCTGTCCTCTAGGTGTCCCTGGGGTGCCCTGGGTGTCCCTGGCGTACCCTGGCTGTCTCCTAGGTGTCCCTGTGGGTGCCCTCCCTGTCCCTCGGGATGCCCTGGCTTTCCCCTAGGTGTCCCATGGGGGTGCCCTGGGTGTCCCTGGGGTCCCCTGGCTGTCCCCTAGGTGTCCCTGGGGGGCACTGGCTGTCCCCTAGGTGTCCCTGGGGGTGCCCTGGCTGGTCCCTGGGGTGCCCTGGCTGTCCCCTAGATGTCCCTGGAGGTCGCCTAGGTGTCCCTGGGGGTGCCCTCGCTGTCCCTGGGGTGCCCTGGCTGTCTCCTAGGTGTCCATGTAGGTGCCCTGGCTGTCCCCTAGGTGTCCCTGGGGGTCCCCTTGGTGTCCCTGGGGGTACCCTGGCTGTCCCCGAGGTGTCCTTCGGGGTGCCCTGGGTGTCCCTGGGCTGCCCTGGCTGTCCCCTAGGTGTCCCTGGGGGTGCCCTTGATGTCCCTGGGGGGGCCCTGGCTGTCCCTGGGGGTGCCCTGGCTGTTCCCTAGGTGGCCCTGGGGGTGCCCTGGCTGTCCTTTAAGTGTCTTTTGGTGTGCCCTGGCTGTCCCTGGGGGAGCCCTGGCTGTCCCTGGGGGTGCCCTGGCTGTCCCCTTCGTGTCCCTGGGGGTGCCCTGGGTGTCCCTGGAGTGCCCGTGCTGTCCCCTAAATGTCCCTGGGGGTGCCCTGGGTGTCCCCTAGGTGTCCCTGGGGGTGCCCTGGCTGTCCCCTAGGTGTCCCTTGGGGTGCCCTGCCTGTCCCGTAGGTGTCCCTGGGGGTGCCCTGGCTGTCCCTAGTGTGCCCTGGCTGTGCCCTAGGTGTCCCTGGGGTGCCTTGGCTGTCCCTGGGTTGCCCTGGCTGTCCCCTCGTTGTCCCTGGGGGTACCCTGCGTGTCCCCTAGGTGTCCTTGGGGGTGCCCTGGCTGTCCCTAGGGTGCCCGGGCTGTTCCCTAGGTGTCCCCGGGTGTGCCCTGTGTGTCCCTGGGGGTGCACAGGGTGTCCCTGAGGTTCCCTGGCTGTCCCCTAGGTGTCCCTGGGGGGGCCATGGCTGTCCCCTAGGTGTCCCTGGGGGTGCATTATTTGTCCCTGGTGATGCCCAGGGTGTCCCTGGGGTTCCCTGGCTGTTCTCTAGGTGTCCCTGGGGGTGCCCTGGCTGTCCCTAGGGTGCCCTGGCAGTCCCCTAGGTGTCCCTGGGGGTGCCCTGCCTGTCCCCTAGGCGTCCCTGGGGGTGCCCTGGTGTCCCTCGGGGTGCCCTGGCTGTCCTCTAGGTGTCCCTGGGGGTGCCCTGGCTGTCCTCTAGGTGTTCCTGGGGGTGCCCTGGCTGTCCCCTAGGTGTCCCTGGGGGTGCCCTGGCTGTCCCTAGGGTGCCCTGGCTGTGCCCTAGGTGTCCCTGGGGTGCCCTGGCTGTCCCTGGGGGTGCCATGGCTGTCCCCTTCATTGTCCCTGGGGGTACCCTGCGTGTCCCCTAGGTGTCCTTTGGGGTGCCCTGGCTGTGCCCTCAGTGTCCCTGGGGGTGCCCTGGGTGTCTTGGGGGTGCCCAGGTTGTCCCCTAGGTGTCCCTGAGGGTGCCCTGGCTGTCCCCTCGGTGTCCCTGGGGGTGCCCTGGGTGTCCCTGGGGTGCCCTGGCTGTCCCTGGGGTGCCCGGGAGGTCCCCTACGTGTCCCTGGAGTACCCTGGGTGTCCCCTGGGCAGCCCTGGGGTGCCTTGGCTGTCCCGTAGGTGTCCTGGGCTGCCCTGGCTGTCCTTGGGGTGGCCTGGCTGTGCCCTTGGTGTCCCTGAGGTGCCCTGGCTGTCCCTAGGGTGCCCTGGCTGTGCCATAGGTGTCCCTGGGGTGCCCTGGGTGTCCCTGGCGTACCCTGGCTGTCTCCTAGGTGTCCCCTGTGGGTGCCCTCCCTGTCCCTCGGGATGCCCTGGCTGTCCCCTAGGTGGTCCCTGGGGGTGCCCTGGGTGTCCCTGGGGTCCCCTGGCTGTCCCCTAGGTGTCCCTGGGGGGGCCCTGGCTGTCCCCTAGGTGTCCCCTGGGGGTGCCCTGGCTGTCCCTGGGGTGCCCTGGCTGTCCCCTAGATGTCCCTGGAGGTCGCCTAGGTGTCCCTGGGGGTGCCCTCGCTGTCCCTGGGTGCCCTGGCTGTCTCCTAGGTGTCCATGTAGGTGCCCTGGCTGTCCCCTAGGTGTCCCTGGGGGTCCCCTTGGTGTTCCTGGGGGTACCTTGGCTGTCCCCGAGGTGTCCCTGGGGGTGCCCTTGATGTCCCTGGGGGGGCCCTGGCTGTCCTGGGGGTGCCCTGGCTGTCCCCTAGGTGGCCCTGGGGGTGCCCTGGCTGTCCTTTAGGTGTCTTTGGTGTGCCCTGGCTGTCCCTGGGGGAGCCCTGGCTGTCCCTGGGGGTGCCCTGGCTGTCCCCTTCGTGTCCCTGGGGTGCCCTGGGTGTCCCTGGAGTGCCCGTGCTGTCCCCTAAATGTCCCTGGGGGTGCCCTGGGTGTCCCCTAGGTGTCCCTGGGGGTGCCTGGCTGTCCCCTAGGTGTCCCCTGGGTGCCCTGCCTGTCCCGTAGGTGTCCCTGGGGGTGCCCTGGCTGTCACTAGTGTGCCCTGGCTGTGCCCTAGGTGTCCCTGGGGTGCCTTGGCTGTCCCTGGGTTGCCCTGGCTGTCCCCTCGTTGTCCCTGGGGGTACCCTGCGTGTCCCCTAGGTGTCCTTGGGGGTGCCCTGGCTGTCCCTAGGGTGCCCTTTCTGTGCCCTGGCTGTCCCTAGGGTGCCCGGGCTGTCCCCTAGGTGTCCCCGGGTGTGCCCTGGGTGTCCCTGGGGGTGCACAGGGTGTCCCTGAGGTTCCCTGGCTGTCCCCTAGGTGTCCCTGGGGGGGCCCTGGCTGTCCCCTAGGTGTCCCTGGGGGTGCATTATGTGTCCCTGGGGATGCCCAGGGTGTCCCTGGGGTTCCCTGGCTGTCCTCTAGGTGTCCCTGGGGGTGCCCTGCCTGTCCCCTAGGTGTCCCTGGGGGTGCCCTGCTGTCCCCTAGGTGTCCCTGCGGGTGCCCTGGCTGTCCCCTAGGTGTCCCTGGGGGTGCCCTGGCTGTCCCCTAGGTGTCCCTGGGGGTGCCCTGGCTGTCCCTAGGGTGCCCTGGCTGTGCCCTAGGTGTCCCTGGGGTGCCCTGGCTGTCCCTGGGGGTGCCATGGCTGTCCCCTCATTGTCCCTGGGGGTACCCTGCGTGTCCCCTAGGTGTCCTTGGGGGTGCCCTGCTGTGCCCTCAGTATCCCTGGGGTGCCCTGGGTTCCTTGGGGGTGCCCAGGTTGTCCCCTAGGTGTCCCTGAGGGTGCCCTGGCTGTCCCCTCGGTGTCCCTGGGGTGCCCTGGGTGTCCCTGGGGTGGCCTGGCTGTGCCCTTGGTGTCCCTGAGGGTGCCCTGGCTGTCCCTAGGGTGCCCTGGCTGTGCCCTAGGTGTCCCTGTGGGTGCCCTCCCTGTCCCTCGGGATGCCCTGGCTGTCCCCTACGTGTCCCTGGGGGTGCCCTGGGTGTCCCTGGGGTCCCCTGGCTGTCCCCTAGGTGTCCCTGGGGGGGCCCTGGCTGTCCCTAGGTGTCCCTGGGGGTGCCCTGGCTGTTCTGTGGTGCCCTGGCTGTCCCCTAGTTGTCCCTGGGGGTGCCCTGGCTGTCCCTGGGGTGCCCTGGCTGTCTCCTAGATGTGTCTGGAGGTCGCCTAGGTGTCCCTGGGGGGTGCCCTGCTTGTCCCTAGGGTGCCCTGGCTGTCCCCTACGTGTCCCCTGGCGTTCCCTGGCTGTCCCGTAGGTGTCCCTGGGGGGGCCCTGGCTGTCCCTGGGGTGTTCGGGAGGTCGCCTACGTGTACCCGGTGTACCCTGGGTGTCCCTGGGCTGCCCTGGGGTGCCCTGGCGTCCTGTAGGTGTCCCTGGCTGCCCTGGGTGTCCTGGCGTACCCTGGCTGTCTCCTAGGTGTCCCTGTGGGGTGCCCTCCCTGTCCCTCGGGATGCCCTGGCTGTCCCCTAGGTGTCCCTGGGGGTGCCCTGGGTGTCCCTGGGGTCCCCTGGCTGTCCCCTAGGTGTCCCTGGGGGGGCCCTGGCTGTCCCCTAGGTGTCCCTGGGGGTGCCCTGGGTGTCCCTGGGGTGCCCTGGCTGTCCCTAGGGTGCCCTGGCTGTCCCCTAGGTGTCCCTGGGTGTGCCCTGGGTGTCCCTGGCGTGCACAGGGTGTCCCTGGGGTTCCCTGGCTGTCCCCTAGGTTTCCCTGGGTGGGCCCTGGCTGTCCCCTAGGTGTCCCTGGGGGTGCCCTGGGTGTCCCTGGGGGTGCACAGGGTGTCCCTGGGGTTCCCTGGCTGTCCCCTAGGTGTCCTGGGGGTGCCCTGGGTGTCCCTGGGGTGCCCTGGCTGACCCCAAGGTGTCCCTTGGGGTGCGCAGAGTGTCCCTAGGAGGTCCCTGGCTGTCCCCTAGGGGTCTCTGGGCGTGCCCTGGCTGTCCCGTCAGTGTCCCTTGGGGTGCCCTGCCTGTCCCCTAGGTGTCCCTGGGGGTGCCCTGCCTGTCCCTTAGGTGTCCCTGGGGTGCCCTGGCTGTCCCTAGGGTGCCCTGGCTGTGCCCTCGGTGTCTCGGGGGGTGCCCTGGGTGTCCCTGGGGTGCCCTGGCTGTCCCCTAGGTGTCCCTGGGGGGCCCTGGCTGTCCCCTAGGTGTCCCCTGGGGGTGCCCTGGGTGTCCCTGGGGGGGCACAGGGTGTCCCTGGGGTTCCCTGGCTGTCCCCTAGGTGTCCCTGGGGGTGCCCTGGTGTCCCTCCGTGTCCCTGGGTGTGCCCTGGGTGTCCCTGGGGTGCCCTTGCTGACCCCAAGGTGTCCCTTGGGGTGCCCAGAGTGTCCCTAGGAGGTCCCTGGCTGTCCTCTAGGGGTCTCTCGGGGTGCCCTGGCTGTCCCGTCAGTGTCCCTGGGGGTGCCCTGCCTGTCCCCTAGGTGTCCCTGGGGGTGCCCTGCCTGTCCCTTAGGTGTCCCTGGGGTGCCCTGGCTGTCCCTAGGGTGCCCTGGCTGTGCCCTCGGTGTCTCTGGGGGTGCCCTGGCTGTCCCTAGGGGGCCATGGCTGTCCCTAGGGTGCCCTGGCTGTCCCCTCGGTGTCCCTGGGGGTGCCCTGGGTGTCCCTGGGGTGCCCTGGCTGTCCCCTAGGTGTCCCTGGGGGGGCCCTGGCTGTCCCCTAGGTGTCCCTGGGGGTGCCCTGCCTATCCCTAGGGTGCCCTGGCTGTCCCCTACGTGTGCCTGGCGTTCCCTGGCTGTCCCATAGGTGTCCCTGGGGGGGCCCTGGGTGTCCCTGGGGTGCCCTGGCTGTCCCTGGGGTGCCCGGGAGGTCCCCTACGTGTCCCTGGGGTACCCTGGGTGTCCCTGGGCAGCCCTGGGGTGCCTTGGCTGTCCCGTAGGTGTCCCTGGGCTGCCCTGGCTGTCCTTGGGGTGGCCTGGCTGTGCCCTTGGTGTCCCTGAGGGTGCCCTGGCTGTCCCTAGGGTGCCCTGGCTGTGCCCTAGGTGTCCCTGTGGGTGCCCTCCCTGTCCCTCGGGATGCCCTGGCTGTCCCCTACGTGTCCCTGGGGGTGCCCTGGGTGTCCCTGGGGTCCCCTGGCTGTCCCCTAGGTGTCCCTGGGGGGGCCCTGGCTGTCCCCTAGGTGTCCCTGGGGGTGCCCTGGCTGTTCCTGTGGTGCCCTGGCTGTCCCCTAGGTGTCCCTGGGGGTGCCCTGGCTGTCCCTGGGGTGCCCTGGCTGTCTCCTAGATGTGTCTGGAGGTCGCCTAGGTGTCCCTGGGGGTGCCCTGCTTGTCCCTAGGGTGCCCTGGCTGTCCCCTACGTCTCCCTGGCGTTCCCTGGCTGTCCCGTAGGTGTCCCTGGGGGGGCCCTGGGTGTCCCTGGGGTGCCCTGGCTGTCCCTGGGGTGCCCGGGAGGTCCCCTACGTGTACCCGGTGTACCCTGGGTGTCCTTGGGCTGCCCTGGGGTGCCCTGGCTGTCCTGTAGGTGTCCCTGGGCTGCCCTGGCTGTCCTTGGGGTGGCCTGGCTGTGCCCTTGGTGTCCCTGAGGGTGCCCTGGCTGTCCCTAGGGTGCCCTGGCTGTGCCGTAGGTGTCCCTGTGGTGCCCTGGCTGTCCTCTAGGTGTCCCTGGGGTGCCCTGGGTGTCCCTGGCGTACCCTGGCTGTCTCCTAGGTGTCCCTGTGGGTGCCCTCCCTGTCCCTCGGGATGCCCTGGCTTTCCCCTAGGTGTCCCTGGTGGTGCCCTGGGTGTCCCTGGGGTCCCCTGGCTGTCCCCTAGGTGTCCCTGGGGGGGCACTGGCTGTCCCCTAGGTGTCCCTGGGGGTGCCCTGGCTGTCCCTGGGGTGCCCTGGCTGTCCCCTAGATGTCCCTGGAGGTCGCCTAGGTGTCCCTGGGGGTGCCCTCGCTGTCCCTGGGGTGCCCTGGCTGTCTCCTAGGTGTCCATGTAGGTGCCCTGGCTGTCCCCTAGGTGTCCCTGGGGGTCCCCTTGGTGTCCCTGGGGGTACCCTGGCTGTCCCCGAGGTGTCCTTGGGGGTGCCCTGGGTGTCCCTGGGCTGCCCTGGCTGTCCCCTAGGTGTCCCTGGGGGTGCCCTTGATGTCCCTGGGGGGGCCCTGGCTGTCCCTGGGGGTGCCCTGGCTGTTCCCTAGGTGGCCCTGGGGGTGCCCTGGCTGTCCTTTAAGTGTCTTTTGGTGTGCCCTGGCTGTCCCTGGGGGAGCCCTGGCTGTCCCTGGGGGTGCCCTGGCTGTCCCCTTCGTGTCCCTGGGGGTGCCCTGGGTGTCCCTGGAGTGCCCGTGCTGTCCCCTAAATGTCCCTGGGGGTGCCCTGGGTGTCCCCTAGGTGTCCCTGGGGGTGCCCTGGCTGTCCCCTAGGTGTCCCTTGGGGTGCCCTGCCTGTCCCGTAGGTGTCCCTGGGGGTGCCCTGGCTGTCCCTAGTGTGCCCTGGCTGTGCCCTAGGTGTCCCTGGGGTGCCTTGGCTGTCCCTGGGTTGCCCTGGCTGTCCCCTCGTTGTCCCTGGGGGTACCCTGCGTGTCCCCTAGGTGTCCTTGGGGGTGCCCTGGCTGTCCCTAGGGTGCCCGGGCTGTTCCCTAGGTGTCCCCGGGTGTGCCCTGTGTGTCCCTGGGGGTGCACAGGGTGTCCCTGAGGTTCCCTGGCTGTCCCCTAGGTGTCCCTGGGGGGGCCCTGGCTGTCCCCTAGGTGTCCCTGGGGGTGCATTATTTGTCCCTGGTGATGCCCAGGGTGTCCCTGGGGTTCCCTGGCTGTCCTCTAGGTGTCCCTGGGGGTGCCCTGGCTGTCCCTAGGGTGCCCTGGCAGTCCCCTAGGTGTCCCTGGGGGTGCCCTGCCTGTCCCCTAGGCGTCCCTGGGGGTGCCCTGGTGTCCCTCGGGGTGCCCTGGCTGTCCTCTAGGTGTCCCTGGGGGTGCCCTGGCTGTCCTCTAGGTGTTCCTGGGGGTGCCCTGGCTGTCCCCTAGGTGTCCCTGGGGGTGCCCTGGCTGTCCCTAGGGTGCCCTGGCTGTGCCCTAGGTGTCCCTGGGGTGCCCTGGCTGTCCCTGGGGGTGCCATGGCTGTCCCCTCATTGTCCCTGGGGGTACCCTGCGTGTCCCCTAGGTGTCCTTTGGGGTGCCCTGGCTGTGCCCTCAGTGTCCCTGGGGGTGCCCTGGGTGTCCTTGGGGGTGCCCAGGTTGTCCCCTAGGTGTCCCTGAGGGTGCCCTGGCTGTCCCCTCGGTGTCCCTGGGGGTGCCCTGGGTGTCCCTGGGGTGCCCTGGCTGTCCCTGGGGTGCCCGGGAGGTCCCCTACGTGTCCCTGGAGTACCCTGGGTGTCCCTGGGCAGCCCTGGGGTGCCTTGGCTGTCCCGTAGGTGTCCCTGGGCTGCCCTGGCTGTCCTTGGGGTGGCCTGGCTGTGCCCTTGGTGTCCCTGAGGGTGCCCTGGCTGTCCCTAGGGTGCCCTGGCTGTGCCCTAGGTGTCCCTGTGGGTGCCCTCCCTGTCCCTCGGGATGCCCTGGCTGTCCCCTACGTGTCCCTGGGGGTGCCCTGGGTGTCCCTGGGGTCCCCTGGCTGTCCCCTAGGTGTCCCTGGGGTGCCCTGGCTGTCTCCTAGATGTGTCTGGAGGTCGCCTAGGTGTCCCTGGGGGTGCCCTGCTTGTCCCTAGGGTGCCCTGGCTGTCCCCTACGTGTCCCTGGCGTTCCCTGGCTGTCCCGTAGGTGTCCTCCCGTAGGTGTCCCTGGGGGGGCCCTGGGTGTCCCTGGGGTGCCCTGGCTGTCCCTGGGGTGCCCGGGAGGTCCCCTACGTGTACCCGGTGTACCCTGGGTGTCCCTGGGCTGCCCTGGGGTGCCCTGGCTGTCCTGTAGGTGTCCCTGGGCTGCCCTGGCTGTCCTTGGGGTGGCCTGGCTGTGCCCTTGGTGTCCCTGAGGGTGCCCTGGCTGTCCCTAGGGTGCCCTGGCTGTGCCGTAGGTGTCCCTGGGGGTCCCCTTGGTGTCCCTGGGGGTACCTTGGCTGTCCCCGAGGTGTCCCTGGGGGTGCCCTTGATGTCCCTGGGGGGGCCCTGGCTGTCCCTGGGGGTGCCCTGGCTGTCTCTAGGTGGCCCTGGGGGTGCCCTGGCTGTCCTTTAGGTGTCTTTTGGTGTGCCCTGGCTGTCCCTGGGGGAGCCCTGGCTGTCCCTGGGGGTGCCCTGGCTGTCCCCTTCGTGTCCCTGGGGGTGCCCTGGGTGTCCCTGGAGTGCCCGTGCTGTCCCCTAAATGTCCCTGGGGGTGCCCTGGGTGTCCCCTAGGTGTCCCTGGGGGTGCCCTGGCTGTCCCCTAGGTGTCCCCTGGGGTGCCCTGCCTGTCCCGTAGGTGTCCCTGGGGGTGCCCTGGCTGTCACTAGTGTGCCCTGGCTGTGCCCTAGGTGTCCCTGGGGTGCCTTGGCTGTCCCTGGGTTGCCCTGGCTGTCCCCTCGTTGTCCCTGGGGGTACCCTGCGTGTCCCCTAGGTGTCCTTGGGGGTGCCCTGGCTGTCCCTAGGGTGCCCTTTCTGTGCCCTGGCTGTCCCTAGGGTGCCCGGGCTGTCCCCTAGGTGTCCCCGGGTGTGCCCTGGGTGTCCCTGGGGGTGCACAGGGTGTCCCTGAGGTTCCCTGGCTGTCCCCTAGGTGTCCCTGGGGGGGCCCTGGCTGTCCCCTAGGTGTCCCTGGGGGTGCATTATGTGTCCCTGGGGATGCCCAGGGTGCCCCTGGGGTTCCCTGGCTGTCCTCTAGGTGTCCCTGGGGGTGCCCTGCCTGTCCCCTAGGTGTCCCTGGGGGTGCCCTGGCTGTCCCCTAGGTGTCCCTGCGGGTGCCCTGGCTGTCCCCTAGGTGTCCCTGGGGGTGCCCTGGCTGTCCCCTAGGTGTCCCTGGGGGTGCCCTGGCTGTCCCTAGGGTGCCCTGGCTGTGCCCTAGGTGTCCCTGGGGTGCCCTGGCTGTCCCTGGGGGTGCCATGGCTGTCCCCTCATTGTCCCTGGGGGTACCCTGCGTGTCCCCTAGGTGTCCTTGGGGGTGCCCTGGCTGTGCCCTCAGTATCCCTGGGGGTGCCCTGGGTGTCCTTGGGGGTGCCCAGGTTGTCCCCTAGGTGTCCCTGAGGGTGCCCTGGCTGTCCCCTCGGTGTCCCTGGCGGTGCCCTGGGTGTCCCTGGGGTGCCCTGGCTGTCCCTGGGGTGCCCGGGAGGTCCCCTACGTGTCCCTGGGGTACCCTGGGTGTCCCTGGGCAGCCCTGGGGTGCCTTGGCTGTCCCGTAGGTGTCCCTGGGCTGCCCTGGCTGTCCTTGGGGTGGCCTGGCTGTGCCCTTGGTGTCCCTGAGGGTGCCCTGGCTGTCCCTAGGGTGCCCTGGCTGTGCCCTAGGTGTCCCTGTGGGTGCCCTCCCTGTCCCTCGGGATGGCCTGGCTGTCCCCTACGTGTCCCTGGGGGTGCCCTGGGTGTCCCTGGGGTCCCCTGGCTGTCCCCTAGGTGTCCCTGGGGGGGCCCTGGCTGTCCCCTAGGTGTCCCTGGGGGTGCCCTGGCTGTTCCTGTGGTGCCCTGGCTGTCCCCTAGGTGTCCCTGGGGGTGCCCTGGCTGTCCCTGGGGTGCCCTGGCTGTCTCCTAGATGTGTCTGGAGGTCGCCTAGGTGTCCCTGGGGGTGCCCTGCTTGTCCCTAGGGTGCCCTGGCTGTCCCCTACGTCTCCCTGGCGTTCCCTGGCTGTCCCGTAGGTGTCCCTGGGGGGCCCTGGGTGTCCCTGGGGTGCCCTGGCTGTCCCTGGGGTGCCCGGGAGGTCCCCTACGTGTACCCGGTGTACCCTGGGTGTCCTTGGGCTGCCCTGGGGTGCCCTGGCTGTCCTGTAGGTGTCCCTGGGCTGCTCTGGCTGTCCTTGGGGTGGCCTGGCTGTGCCCTTGGTGTCCCTGAGGGTGCCCTGGCTGTCCCTAGGGTGCCCTGGCTGTGCCGTAGGTGTCCCTGTGGTGCCCTGGCTGTCCTCTAGGTTTCCCTGGGGTGCCCTGGGTGTCCCTGGCGTACCCTGGCTGTCTCCTAGGTGTCCCTGTGGGTGCCCTCCCTGTCCCTCGGGATGCCCTGGCTTTCCCCTAGGTGTCCCTGGGGGTGCCCTGGGTGTCCCTGGGGTCCCCTGGCTGTCCCCTAGGTGTCCCTGGGGGGGCACTGGCTGTCCCCTAGGTGTCCCTGGGGGTGCCCTGGCTGTCCCTGGGGTGCCCTGGCTGTCCCCTAGATGTCCCTGGAGGTCGCCTAGGTGTCCCTGGGGGTGCCCTCGCTGTCCCTGGGGTGCCCTGGCTGTCTCCTAGGTGTCCATGTAGGTGCCCTGGCTGTCCCCTAGGTGTCCCTGGGGGTCCCCTTGGTGTCCCTGGGGGTACCCTGGCTGTCCCCGAGGTGTCCTTCGGGGTGCCCTGGGTGTCCCTGGGCTGCCCTGGCTGTCCCCTAGGTGTCCCTGGGGGTGCCCTTGATGTCCCTGGGGGGGCCCTGGCTGTCCCTGGGGGTGCCCTGGCTGTTCCCTAGGTGGCCCTGGGGGTGCCCTGGCTGTCCTTTAAGTGTCTTTTGGTGTGCCCTGGCTGTCCCTGGGGGAGCCCTGGCTGTCCCTGGGGGTGCCCTGGCTGTCCCCTTCGTGTCCCTGGGGGTGCCCTGGGTGTCCCTGGAGTGCCCGTGCTGTCCCCTAAATGTCCCTGGGGGTGCCCTGGGTGTCCCCTAGGTGTCCCTGGGGGTGCCCTGGCTGTCCCCTAGGTGTCCCTTGGGGTGCCCTGCCTGTCCCGTAGGTGTCCCTGGGGGTGCCCTGGCTGTCCCTAGTGTGCCCTGGCTGTGCCCTAGGTGTCCCTGGGGTGCCTTGGCTGTCCCTGGGTTGCCCTGGCTGTCCCCTCGTTGTCCCTGGGGGTACCCTGCGTGTCCCCTAGGTGTCCTTGGGGGTGCCCTGGCTGTCCCTAGGGTGCCCGGGCTGTTCCCTAGGTGTCCCCGGGTGTGCCCTGTGTGTCCCTGGGGGTGCACAGGGTGTCCCTGAGGTTCCCTGGCTGTCCCCTAGGTGTCCCTGGGGGGGCCCTGGCTGTCCCCTAGGTGTCCCTGGGGGTGCATTATTTGTCCCTGGTGATGCCCAGGGTGTCCCTGGGGTTCCCTGGCTGTCCTCTAGGTGTCCCTGGGGGTGCCCTGGCTGTCCCTAGGGTGCCCTGGCTGTGCCGTAGGTGTCCCTGTGGTGCCCTGGCTGTCCTCTAGGTGTCCCTGGGGTGCCCTGGGTGTCCCTGGCGTACCCTGGCTGTCTCCTAGGTGTCCCTGTGGGTGCCCTCCCTGTCCCTCGGGATGCCCTGGCTGTCCCCTAGGTGTCCCTGGGGGTGCCCTGGGTGTCCCTGGGGTCCCCTGGCTGTCCCCTAGGTGTCCCTGGGGGGGCCCTGGCTGTCCCTTAGGTGTCCCTGGGGGTGCCCTGGCTGTCCCTGGGGTGCCCTGGCTGTCCCCTAGATGTCCCTGGAGGTCGCCTAGGTGTCCCTGGGGGTGCCCTCGCTATCCCTGGGGTGCCCTGGCTGTCTCCTAGGTGTCCCTGTAGGTGCCCTGGCTGTCCCCTAGGTGTCCCTGGGGGTCCCCTTGGTGTCCCTGGGCTGCCCTGGCTGTCCCCTAGGTGTCCCTGGGGGTGCCCTTGATGTCCCTGGGGGGGCCCTGGCTGTCCCTGGGGGTGCCCTGGCTGTCCCCTAGGTGGCCCTGGGGGTGCCCTGGCTGTCCTTTAGGTGTCTTTTGGTGTGCCCTGGCTGTCCCTGGGGGAGCCCTGGCTGTCCCTGGGGGTGCCCTGGCTGTCCCCTTCGTGTCCCTGGGGATGCCCTGGGTGTCCCTGGAGTGCCCGTGCTGTCCCCTAAATGTCCCTGGGGTGCCCTGGCTGTCCCCTGGATGTCCCTGGGGGTGCCCTGGGTGTCCCTGGGGGTGCCCTGGCTGTCCCCTAGGTGTCCCTGGGGGTGCCCTGCCTGTCCCTTAGGTGTCCCTGGGGGTGCCCTGTCTGTCCCTAGGGTGCGCTGGCTGTGCCCTAGGTGTCCCTGGGGTGCCTTGGCTGTCCCTGGGGGTGCCCTGGCTGTCCCCTCGTTGTCCCTGGGGGTACCCTGCGTGTCCCCTAGGTGTCCCTGGGGGTTCCCAGGGTGTCCCTGGGGATGCCCTGGCTGTCCACTAGGTGTCCCTGGGGGTGCCCTGGATGTCCCTGGGGGGGCCCTGGCTGTCCTGTAGGTGTCCCTGGGGGTGCCCTGGGTGTCCCTCGAGGTGCCCTGGCTGTCCCCTAGGTGTCCCTGGGGGTGCCCTGGGTGTCCCTGGGGGTGCCCTGGCTGTCCCTAGGGTGCCCTGGCTGTCCCCTAGGTGTCCCTGGGTGTGCCCTGGGTGTCCCTGGGTGTGCACAGGGTGTCCCTGGGGTTCCCTGGCTGTCCCCTAGGTTTCCCTGGGGGGGCCCTGGC